>NC_030853.1:30021667-30306039 GCF_000208745.1 Theobroma cacao
ATATATATATATATATATATATATATATAGATATATAGATATACAGAGACGTTATCTTTTTTTTAATTTTACAAAAATTAAGATAAAAATTTTGATTTTGATATATTTTATATTAAAATTTTAAAAAAAATTATAATATAAAGAAAAAAAGAGTAATAAGTGCCTTTATTTCGAAATATCTCAAAAAAATGATAAAGATAAAAATTCGAAATTTGAAATTCGATTAGACTTATGATTCTTAAATACGAGATGGAAAATTGGATTAAACGTCGTTGAAAAAATTGATGTTACCTTAGGGGTAAAAGCTATTGGTAATTTTCCTTTTGAATGTGAATCAAAGATTAGCAGACAGCGGCAACAAACAATTAACCGACCAAAAGGAAAGAAAAAGATTTGGGTTAAAAGAGTTGAAAATCTGCTTTAACATCCCAATCCGAGTCGTGTGACCCACTTTGACGTTGAAAAACCCTTTGCTGAAATGGGGAATTCCTATTGGTCCACGTATTTCATTTCCTTCAATCTGATTTGACAACTGAAAATAAAGAAAGAAATCCCTATTGTGCTTTTCCTACGTAATGTTTTTCCCTTCGTGGGATTCAAACGTGGATGGATGGCTACCTTTTATTTGTCCATTGTTTTTAAATTATTTTTTTTATTAAAGTTGATAATTATAATTAATTAGAAGTAATGATGTAATCCAATTTCAGCCAATAAACCCACTTTCTTCTTCAGTTTTGACGGTTGGAATCTTCAATCTTGGACTGGTTGGAACCAAAAATCATTATCATATTCAATGTATTATTAAGAATTAAAAGTGGGTTTTATTAAAAGAAAAATTACAAGTTCCACAATTTATTAGGCAAAATTGAAACTTCGAGGTTTAACTATTTTTATTGAATTATTTGTTAAATATTAAAAAATATAATCTCGATTTTTTTTCTGTTTCTTGTCACATCATATACATATAATTTAGATTTTTTAGAAATTGGGAGCAAAAAGTATCATTTTCTTTATAAAGTTTGATTTTATAATCTAAAATAGCATCTACCTTTATAAGAAAGTTTGAGATCCTAATTTAATTCTCGATATACTAGTGAAATAGGTTAATTTGTCGTATAAGCCTGTCATTATGGTTTAAAAGAGACTACTTATTCGTTTTTTTAGATTGATTTGTCGTTAGACAATCCATTGCGAATCTCTTTTATCTGATTTAGTTTTGTCGTATTTTAAGTAGGATTAAATTATATCCCGATGATCATTTTCTTTTTAATTTATATTCAAATTGGTAATATGTAAAGTGGGATTAGAAAGTGAATGTCAGAATAATCCTGACTACAAATCCATTTATAGTTAGAGGATTCTCATTTGATTAGTTGGCAAAGGGTATTCCACTAAAGAAAGATGTTGTTTCCGAACCATTGAATGAGAATTGGCTTTATGGGTTGAGAGATAGTCCCACATATAACTTCCTTTTTCACAATGGTGGAGGCTCTATAAAAGTGCATGCTTAATACAATATTTTGGATAAAGTAGAAAATGCAAAGTTAAAAAGGGGATTAGAAGAATTTTAGAAAATAATTATATATATTTTTTGAAGCTTTATGTGGATAAAAGGAGCTTTCCTTTTACCCGTCGATCCTTTTTCCTTTATCTCGGTCAAGACTCGTTTTTTTATCCTTAATTATGAGAGTGTTCGGACACGTAATAGAGTTTTATGGGACCAAAATCCATGATTAAAATTTTAAATTGTTTGCTTATACAAAACCCAAGGAAAAAAAGAAAAAAAGAAGAAGCAATCTTAACTTGTTATTGCAAAGCTAGGGCATATCTTGGAATAGGATTGGCTTTGTTACCAAACACCAATAAAACCCACGTGAGTTTCTTCTAGAATAACGTGTTCACTCCTTGTGCAAGAAAGTTTAGGAGTCAATTAACTGATCAAATCATTTCCCATTGAGTTGTGGGTTATTCCTCTAATCAAAATCAACAATGAATGCCCATCGTTTATCTTTATTGACCAAGGAAGGCTTTGGACCACATGGGAATTAGTATTAAAAGAGTTGAGAATATGGACCATTCTCACATTATGAAAAAAATTATCTAGTTTATATTATAATTTTAGACATAAAATTACTGTGATTAATTCGAGTTTACGTCGGGATTAATATGATATACTTATGTAATTGGTGTCAAACGAATTTAAACACGTAAAAATTTACTATTTATATCATATGTAAAAGAAATAAGATATGAAAATCTTCTTTCAATTTAATTAAAATTTGAAACTCTAAACATATTTTATCACAAAAAAAAAATACATGGCATTAAGTAGGATATTGGTCCCTTGCAATAATAATAAATAAATATTTATTGTAATAAAAAGGTAACTAGCCTTTTGTGATGTAGCTAGGGATTGGAAGCAAAGACTTAAAAATAAGAAGCATGAGAGAATAGAAATGATTAGAAGTCACCAATCTTGTACTTAGTGGTATTAGCTTGATCACATCCTCCTCCCCACTAAAGAAAGTATACAGAACCTACCAAAAAATGCATAGACTTTGCAAAGAAACTTGGGGGAGGAGGGGAGGGGGCTTTGAGGATAAGACTGAAAGCAAATTGCCCATTTTTCTTCTAGGTAATTAGACTTTATAGTTTCTATGGGCACTCAATGATTAGACTAATTTAATTAGCAGCATCATCTTTTTCTTCCTTATTTTTTAAGCCATTGTTCTCTCCTCATGATCCTTTCCTTCCTAACCCTCCCCAAGCACTAACTTTTTTAGGGTTGTGATACTTTTGATTTGGTATTTCTAATTTTGATTCTTTTATTTTGATATTAATTAATGAAATCCCCCTTCATCCAAAGAAAATTCACTTTATCTTTTTTCTTTTGAGAAAACAATTTATTAAATAATAACATTGCATGAAATTGTTATTATTTGCTCATGATCAATTTGACTTTTCACATTTTATTATTTGTATATGAGGGGAGGTTACTTTAAGTTTAGGGTTTAGATTTTAGGGTTTACAGTTTAGGGTTTGGTTATGATAAAAGAAAATAATAAATAATAAAAATAAAAATATTAATCAAACCGAACCTAACATAATGAATAATTATAACAAGGTCTAGTTACCTAACTAATCCCCTCCTAATCTTAACCTTTTTAGGGGAGGGAGTAGTATTTATATTTGAAAAAAAAAAGTCATTTATATTAAATGAATTTTAGATGATTAATGGAAAACCACTTAATAATCAAAGATAAATGAACTTAAAAAAAATAAATATATGTTCTATTTTAAGAAAATAAAAAAATAATTCTTAAATTAATTAACGATTAAAATAATTCTAACTAATTTTATTCATGAGTCGAACTACTCAACTCGATTTAGAAATTCTTGCTTGATTATTTTGATCGATTACATAACGTGGTATCTATGGTTAATTTGGAGATAAAAATTAAAAATATTTCTTAAAAATGATGTTATAAATCTGCACTCGAGTATTTGATTTATTTATTAGTGTATAATTTCTTATCTAAAGAGTAAAGTTTGAATCCCTTCTCTCCAATTATTTAAAAAAAAAATCATACTATAAATCTACTTAAGGAGACGATATGAGTTCTTCTGGAACAGCTAGTTTGGCCGCAAAGTGTGCGGCAAAGACATAGAAAAGATGTCACACTTAGCTGTGCAATCTATTGGATAGAGAGCATTTGAGATTCTACTATGAACAGAGAGAAGATTACAATAATTGACGTTGAATATGTGTTGGATTCTCCAGCTAAACAACAATCCTGCCAGCAAATTTTTTAATTAATTTCAACTCAATGAATCTATTTTCAAAGCTCAAGCTCGATGGCTTGATACAAAGAATCAAAGCACCAACAAGCGTGGCCATTAAGAAATGGGGCTTTAGTTGACTAGAATCTACACATTTACAAATATATATATATATATATTAAGAATCTTATGCAACCTTCAATGTCAAACACATGTAATCATGCTTTTCACTGATTACAGATTGAAAATATATGAGACCAATTGCAGACAAAGTCTATAGAAAATTGCAAAGTAATAGTATTTTTTTTTTCTTTTGATAAACTTCTTTTAAAGGGTGCAAGACGAAAACTTATATGGAAGTCATCTATCTTATTACTGTTCTCGTCCAAATACATTTAACTGTTAAACTCTAATGAGATTTAATGCATTAGTGTTGATATGATCGCTCCTTGAGAAATTAATAATCAAAATTCAATTTTTATAATATTTGTACCATTAAATCTTGGAGACAATAAAAAACTTTATATATGCAATGTTTTTATTTCAAAAATAAAAAAATTTGAATATAACATTTTTTGTAAATTCACATCATTGTTTTGCCGACCATATTATTATTGGGTTTTAATTATTAAAATAAATGTAAGTCAATTGTCAATCTCATGTCACGTATGTGAAAGGATCCTTCAGGTACGTATAAAGGAGGGGGCTCCCAAGTCGCAACTGCGCGGCTAGATGGTAGGAAAGGGGTGTTGGAATTTTTTTTTTTTTTCCAGTGCTACAATAATGTTGCTTATGACTTTGACAATGGAATCATAGAGTTGATGTGAAGGAAACCTAGAAGTTTTTCAGCCAATCGTTGCTCTGTTTCCCATTTACTTGTTGATAGCGTATTAGAAGAAGAAAAGGGGAGGGGGCCCACTTTTTGTGCAAGAATGTTGAAACTAGGGTTGGAGCCAAAGGGCATTCATTGCCTTAGTCGTTGCTTTTGAATTTATGTTTTCCATTTTGATGTCAAGCTCAAGCAAGTGCCACATATTTGTTTCCAAGATGATTATAAACCTGCCTTTTGATTTCCTCAGGTTCAATGAATAGAGATTAGACAATGAAATTTGTGGAAACATGAGACAAGACACCGACAAAGATCGATAAATTTATATACTCTTGTCTCTGAATTTTTCTGTTTTTTTCGAAATAAACCAAAATAAAATTGAACAAAAACTCACAGTGGACACCCAAAGTCTAAAGATTCCAGAGTCTATGTTCATCTTTGCATTATTGGTACTTGGAGTTCTAGTCAAATGTACTTGTGGGGGTGATTCTTACAAATCATAAAAGGCTTATTATAGCTTAGATGGAGAAATGGTTGGTTGGGCTAACCCAATAGCTCAAACGACACCCACCAAGTAAACTTGGGTTTAACTTGAACCTGGGGAAAGTAGATGGGAGCCTAAGCCCAAAAGGACTATAACAGGACTGGTTAAAAGTTACATTTGCTGGGCTTAATAGCCCAGGGATTCCATACAGATTTGCTAGAAAGATTCATAGTTTGCTTGCATTGGGGATGCCTCGGCTAGAACTGATGAGAGTTTGGATTATTACCTTGTTGAATGACTTCCAACAGTATAAGATTTTAGGCTGATTACAGGGAAAATGAATAAACTCTGAAACAACTGATATAAACCTTGTTGAACGGTTTGGTATTCTCTTTGCAATGTAGTCAAGAGTAAAGTTTCAATTGACAAACACTGAAACGATGGATATGAGATTGTTCACTGGAATCAAGCTGGAAAAAGACATCAAACAACAAGAGGGATACACATATGGTTTGCCGATGGTAGTAGACAAGTCCTGAAGTTTGAAGTGTTTGATGAAGATGAAACTGCACAACAAGTTCTTCTGGTGCTGCTGATAATCAGACACTTCCTTCTGAACAGAACAAGACTCGGTAATCTAACTGTGAGATATCGAATTTCGGAAAAAACTAACATTTTAAGTCCTCAAAGAAGAGATCATTTCATCAATATGTGATTGATATGGGAAAAGGTTTCCTTTCATGGAGTAATAACCAAAGATTCAATCACCATAAGCCAAAATTTCCAACACTTGACAGAAGCAAAAGTCTTAGAGTAATCATCTCATTTACAATTCTGGTTACAGCATCATTGAAACTCATTACATTTGTATGCATCAAAAACAGTACAACTCTACTTAATCACAAAATGAAGAACTCTTACACTTGCTCTAAACACAGACAAAACCAAACCCTTCAATTTAAAACAGCAACAAAGCGTTCTCGTAACTTTACTTGAAATAAACCAAACTAAAATTATTAATCACCCAAAGAGCAACTCAGATCTACGCCATTGACTAACATAACAAGTTAACAATAACTGTATAAAATTGAGGAATCAAACGAGAAAAAATCCCATCACAAGACCTTGAAAAGCAATCTCCTTGAAGCCTGTTTGCGATCTTCACGGAACCCCGAGTCGGATTCATCATGAAACCACCCCACGGATTTCTGGGCCTCATGCATAATCTGTGAGATACCTGGAAAAACCCAACACAAACAACAATGTCAGAAATCAAAAGCACGGACTAAGATTACCATACAAAAATGGATTTTTTACACAGCATCAGAAATTGAAGCACAAATTGAAATAAGAGAAACAGAAGGCTATTTTAAAAGTGGGCTTTTGCCTTGTTGAACGGTTTGCTTGTTGTGGCGGATGTCGTGGACGGTGGCGGAGATTTTCCAGTAAAGAGGACGGCCGACGTAGAAGAGAGCCAGCAGGAGGAGAACCCCTATTACTATGCGGAATGCGATCTTAGCCGTTGGTGAAGCCATTGATTTGATTGGATTGGTTTCCTTGAGAGAAGATTTCTCTAGATAGTGAAGAGCACGACAGGAGCAATGAAAGGAAGAAGGAAAAAAACAATCAGCGGGAGATAATGCGCCGATGCAGGAGGTGATGCCACGTGAGCTTTGGAATTCCCCCAGATATCATAGCCTGTAGTAAGTTTAAGTGTCGTTTCCAGTGGATTATATTGATCCAAGGTTTGTGTGATTAAACAATGATGTTAAATTGGTATCTCGATCTTGCCTTATGCTACCAATTAAGGTATTCATAATCAGATTTGACAACAATTCAGATAATAAAATTATGGGTAAAATAGCATGTTGTTTTAGTTTTAATAGAAATTTCATACGAATTTATTAATTTTTAAAATAAATATTTTATCTAAAAAATTAAACTAAAATACTTTTTTATTAATTTAAAAATTATTCTAATTTTTTTTTAAAAAAAATAAGTGCGAGAGCACCGGTCTCCCTTGGAGAGCATTTATCCTTATTCCCTTACTTTTTTTAAATTAATAAAAATTATATAATAATAATTTTTAAAATTAATAAAAAAAATTATTATTTTAATATTATTATATCATCAAACTAACGAAAACATTAACCGTTAATTAATAGCTGAATACACAAGTTCAACAAAAGATTTTTTTTAAAACATAATGTTTATTTTGAAAACTAATAAAATCATTTGAAATTTGAATTAAAACTTAAAAAATAGAAAAATATTTACTTTAAAATTATTATATGTCACGATTTTTTATAAAATTTGAATTTATATATTCATTATTCGAATATGATTATAAATAATAATTATTAATATTAAATTTTAATTTTATATATATTACTTTTTGTATATAATATTTAAAAATTTTGAATATGAATTCAAATAAAAATTCAAAAATTTAATCAAATATAAAGTGCTATCATATAAGATAAGATACGAGTCAAGATATCTAACAAGTAACTGGTATCCTGCTAGACGAGTCAACCAAAATTTTTGAAAGTTGAAGTCTGGTTTTGAGCACAAATGCTTGATGTTTGGTTCCCACCCCCAAGAAATAATAGCAACATGAAAAACGCGAACATAGAAGCAGCAAAAGAGCTGAACTACATACATTTGTGGTCAAACAAAATGGTTTTTCACACATTTTTACCATGCCCTATTTCCAGCCACTTCTGTAATGCTGAATTCAAATTAAGCAAAACCTCTATGAATTTACCTATACAAACTGTTGCACTCTTTGAGGCAGGAGAGAGGATTGATAAACTTGCATGGTATCTAACCTGTATTTGCGGAACCCATAGAGATTTTCAAAAGAAAGGTCCTCTATGATTCGGCTCCCATCGTGAGGGTTCTTCATTGCCGCCGGGAAATTCCCATCTGGCAATGACACCGTCCCAGGAGGAGGTGATCATCATTGGATAGAACGGATGCCAACTACAATCTCTCACTGGAGCGTCGTGATGGTGATGACTTGCTACTTGAGCTCCACTCACCTACAAAGAATGCCTAGTTACAACTTGCTTTGAGATAATGGCAAAGGAAATGGTGTCTAACTGAGCTCAGATAGGTTCCATGGCAGGGGACAGCTTAGAAATGATTGGAACACCATGATCTAAGCAAGCAATCCAATCCCATAGGCAAATTTTACAGAGCAAGAACAGAAAGATGTAAAGTATAAACTTCAGTATAGATTCCGAAGCCAGCTTAGCATTTCGTCCATGTTTTTCATCCAACTGATCAACTTTTTCAAGGGGGGGAAAGAAGAGAACGAAGGAGTATCTTACATAAATTAGTTGGAAAAAGAAATGATGAAATGGGATACTTACCAAATCATATATAAAAAGAGAACCATCACTAGAGCCAGTGTAAATGTACTTTTGACCAGTGCTGCAAAATGTGATTTGCAAAGTTAGAAAATATTGTAAAGGCCTGCACCTGCTAATTGAATGCACAATCTCAAGGGTAAATGTAAACCCTGAACCAGAAGAAGTTAATAACCAGACTGTCTAGTTCTTCCAGCAACTCAACTCAAACAGGTGTTGTTGATAAAATCTAGCAGAATTTGCAAAACTTGAAATGAGATAAGGGGGTCAGAAACTCGGAATGACTACCCAATTTGGCTAGCAAAGTCATGAGGCAAACTTAAGTTGTATGATACACATATCAAGCCACTTAACGTAAAACGTTGAAATATAATGTGGAGGTTAGATGTGAAATTATAGCTAAAGCCCAGTCTTAATGAAAGAAAAGAGATCAAACCATGTGACCTCAGGAAAGGTTTTCAGCTGGCTGCATTCAGACTAAGATTTCAGAAAAGGTGTAAGTATAGCCCAAGTCTTGAGAAAGTTAGACAAGCAAGCATTTTTAATGAAGCACAGCCCAACCATGGCATGCCTATATTAGATTACCTATACGATGGAGAGAAGTAACAACGAATCAAAGTACACAACACTGAATGGCCTCTGTATGTTGCTATTGACTGATCATGGGGATGTTTCAAGGCTCTTGCATGAGTTGGGTAATCCATCCATCTGTAGTCCCACTCAGGATCTCTTAGCCTTGGAGTGCTGTTTAAAGAAATAAATATTAGTGGTAAGAAATACAGAAAGCATTGGCAAAAAAGACCAGAGCCCTTAACCATTATAAATTTGAGCATAGTTGTAAGCTCAAAGCTGATACTACTGAATAATTACTAAAATCAATATTTCACTGATATGATTTATATATCAAATTAAAAAAAAAAAAGAAAATATCATGAACTTCAAGAAGTAATGCCAAAAACTTCAAGAGGTAGAAAAGGGAGTTAATATAAATTTACTATGCAGCATTGGAGGACATCTTTCGTATATCCCAGAGTTTTGTGGTCTGATCTTTGCCATTTGAAATAAAATAACGGCCATCTCCACGGCTATCAATGAATGTAATGCCTTCTAGGTGTCCCATCAAGACCCCAGCTGCTTTTCCTTTAGTGACAAAGCAACGCCTGTCCCACACCTGCTCAAGCCAATAAAAAAGGGCTTTTTTTATCATACAAGATGCCACTTTGATTTCAACCAACGCCAAATTAGCATATATAAGATAATTGCTGAAAGTTGGGATCAACATTACATGAATCTTCAACGCGACAAACGTATAAATTTACCTTACAAAGATGATCGTCACTGCCAGAAAATATGAGATGCCCAGTTTCGTCTGCAAAGCACACAGTGTTGACATCAGACTGCAAGAGAAATTGGGAATAGGACTTTAGTATCTCTAAACACCTTCAAGTTTGATATTCATCTATTCAATAAAGCCAAATTTTATACTAAGATAATCATTGAAAGTTGGGACGCCCTGCACTTAAGGAAAAAGACTTTAACAATGTGTTGGCATGACAATTAATTGTGATACCTTGTGAGCTGGGATTAGGAGGCTAGGCCTTTTTGCCTCAAGATCATAAACATGTATAGAATTATCATTGCTTGCTGCTACAAGCTCTCTTCCATCAGTAGAAAATTTCACAGAGAAGATCCCGAATCCATCATCATCATCATGATCACCAGCAAAATCCAAACTGTCATGAATTTCCTGCATAAGAAAAGCGCTAGTATTAATTTAGAACCAAAAGCAACAACTCAAAATGGATGATATGACTTGCAGCTGGTATTAATTGACTTTATCATAGCAATTAGCAATACAAAGTCCCTCACCCCCAATTTTTAACGTTTAAAGATGCTCTTGAGAATGAAGCAGATTAAATATTTCTCTCAGACCATCCGATGTAATGATTACCTAATCCATTTCTGGAGGCAGAATGGCATTTTCTTTAGTTCATAAACTTCATAACCATTTACTGACATCTAAGATTACAGAGAAGAGCTCATTTTATTTGGCAACATTGAGCATATTCATTTGCAATAATACTTAAACTAGTCAATATTCCTACAAAGAATAAATTTTAAAGTTAGTAGCACTTTTAGAACATACTGTAATGTTTGCAACTGACTCTGTTGCAGCGGATCCAACATTCACAATGTGGACAATAGGGGATAAACTAGCATACACCTGCAATAATAGCAATTAAGTTAAATGAAATGGAACCAAAAGAAAGAGGGGAGAGGGACAAAATGATGAAAGAATACCAGTAACTAAAAATTTTAACCCAACAAACAATAGTAACACACTTACAAGAAAACGTTGATCTGGTGAAAGAGAGGTATCAGTAATTGTCCATCTCAAGCTTTTAGCCATGATGTCCTTCTTAACTTTCCATCCCCTGTCCACATTATATATCCTAATGTGGCTTCTCTGCCTCAAGGAAATGAGTAAAATCAGTCAAAGAATAAGATAATGAACACTCACATTAAGCAAAGCCAAATAACCAGTGAGTGAAACAACTATACAAGTGATCACTATTCCATTTGTAGCCCAAGGGAATGAAACAATACCTGGAATCCAGCAACAAAAAGAGAACCATCGGCTGAAAACTGAGAGACATATGCGCGACTTTTCACCTGGTCCACCCACCAGGGACCATTGACAGGCAAATACCGGCTTAAAACATGACAACTATCAGCTGATGTAAATCTACCTCTTCCCGTATAATTACCCTCTCGCCCAACCAACATTTTCAACGTAGAAACAGGTAGTTTCATCCTGCCTGGCACACCCCGGGACAAAAGGTCATGGGGTCCTGATCTAAGGTTTGTGAGTTGAAAAATATCATGATCAAGGTAACCAGAATTCTCACTACAACCTTGTCTTGCACAAGTTCTACTAAGGGCATTCCCTTCATTACAAGCATTAACATCCTTCCGAAGCCTACTCATTATGTACACCAACTATATAAATAAAACCAAATATACAATTTCCACTTAATGTAGAACCCCAGCAATCTTTCATATCACTGTAAAATCTGTAACTTAGTTCTCTCCTTTGCCGATCCTGCAAATAGAGACAGTTTTACTTAAAATGTCATAATTCAAGCTCTTCAACAACACAAACAAATTAAAAAAGAAAAAATCACCTTTTGTTCCCAAAATTTACAGGTACTTTGCTTCATTAACATTCAAATTATCTGCATTTGGAGCCACATAAGTGATAAGACTAATTAAAATCAAGCTTTGTAGGGTTGAAAGTTTTTTTTACAGTAAAAAGTAATACTAATAACTTCCCCAAAAATTGAAGCTTTGGTGAAAGCTCCAATTCAAATAACATCGCAAAACTGAATATCTAAGAAACAAAAAATCTGTTTGGTTGCTGAGAAAAACAAGAGGAAAGTGATAAGTTTCAAACTTTGAAATCATAGCTAAACAAACAAACACAAACTTTTTCTGATCAAATTAAGAAAAGGAAGAGAATTGATATCAGTCCGGTCAAACAAAACAGTGAAAACTACAAGATAAAAGAGAATTATTCAAATAAAACAGTCAGCTTCTTTTCTTTTGAATGAAACAGTCACTCAGCTTTTCAAATTCCTTGATTTCCTCCATTTTCTCAGCAACCAAACAGGAAAAAAAAAATCAAAGTAACAAATTTCGTGTCTTACCTCCTTCTTGAGTTTGCCAGCGGAACAGCGGATCTAAAGAGGGTTGATTGATCAAAGTGTCCTTTATATACTCGCTTTGTGTTTTTATTATTATTATTATTATTATTATTATTATTACCATTTTTGCATACGAAAAATGGCTTTCCTTTCTTTTCCCTCTTCGGAGAAGTATAAGCGACAAGTACGGTTCATTGGAAGACAACGTTACACGTGTTCGATCATGATCATGTGTCGTGTAATCACGCGCGTAGTGACGACAAAAGTACTCCCATATTGCTCTCCGCACTTTTCTAATTTGCAGTAACAACTAACAAGTGATCCAAACGTTGCGTTTTAAGGTTTACACTTTTTTTTCTTTTTTTTTGGTTGTTTTTGAAGTTTTAGCGTGATAAATTGATAATTAATGGTGTAAATATATTATGGTCAAAAGGTTTTGACCTAGTTTTAATTCAGTAATTAGTTAAATCATTCAAGTTAAATTTAAAATTTAGACAGTTTAATTACGTGTTAATTTTAAATATTGAATTTGAACATTACTTCTCAAAATTGACCTCGATTGACAATTTCAAAATTTAATTTAAGAATCAGTCCAATCCATTTATTTAAAAATTAATATTAAGTAAAATAATTTATTAATATGATAATATCTCGAATCAAATTGAATTTGGGTTTTAACAATTTTGCCAAGACTTGACTCTATCGGGTTAGGCCCATGGGCCCAATGAGCCACCCGGCCCATGGATAGGTCTACTCAAGAGTGATTCTAACAAAGCAAGACTTCATTCATATAAGCTTGCCATGCTTGGAGCTTATTACGTTAACATGAGAGAATCTATTCTATATCTATCCTATCCTAAAATTGAATAAACAAAGGCAAAATGAGCTGGGGGACACTGCCTAGAGCTGCATGATCCTTTATCCAGTAATAACTTTCCATCAGATCCATTGGTAGTCCACAAGAGTTGAGTACGGGGTCGAAGCCATCAATTCATGCGGTGTCATGACTTGGAAATTTCGGCATCTTCTGCAGATATTTATGTGTTATAAGCTTTGAACCAGTAGATTGCTTTTGCCCCTTTATGAATTGATGGATGCCTGGATTTCCTCCAGTGTTTTCCCTTTGGTTTCTGGGACAAACTTTGCCACGAATAGGACAGTCATCACAGAGAATCCGGAGTAGACAAAAAAGGTGCCTGAAAATGACAGAAACCAAACATGTTGAGACAGAATCAGAGTTTAGTTCTGAAACAGTTACCAGGTTCTTGCTTTATTCACCTGAGGGACTCCAGCTCATGAGAAAGTTGAATGTGTAGGAGACTGCCCAAGCACCTAGCCAGTTCACCAGGACTACCAAGCTGCCAGCAACTCCCTTGACATTTATGGGGAAAATCTGGGCACACCCAAAACAATAGGTTTTCAGTTTAATTCTGCACTGTCCTTGTCAGAATCCTAATTAATTCCTTATGGCTTTATCTGGTTTAAAGTAAACAAGATTAAGAGGATCCCAGCTCACCTCAGACATAATTACCCAAGGAACTGCTCCCATTCCAATTGAGAAAGATGCTATATAAATCTGATAACATTGGAAAAAATATGAAAAATAGAGTGAAAAAGGGACAAACAAATAGTAAGATCTTAGACATATTACTTACCAATACTCCACCAACAGCTAATATTGGCACCCATTCAGGCAAAAGACTGTGGTCCTGATTCATAAATCATTGAACAGATTGAACAACTGAAACAGGAAGGGCTAGACAAAAGATCATTTCACAGATAGACAATTATTACGACTTACCTTGAGATAGAAAGAAGTGCCAGCAAGAAAGCAGCCAAGAAATGTGCCAGTGGCAGACACCTGTATATGGAAAAAGCATACGCTCTCATACCAAATTTCCCTTCAAAATTCGAGAGGTAAGAAGAAAACCAAAACATGATGGGATGACTTTTTACCATTATGAGTGGTCTCCTTCCTGACCTGTCCATTAACATTGCTCCAGCAATAGTTATAGGGACCTATAAAATTTATTTTCAGATGGCTGAGTTAAGAAAGGAAAAGAATTTTCATTGAATTTTTTTTTTTTTATCAGAATGACAGAAGGTAATTACCTGAACACAAGCATAAGCTATGGTTCCAGTTTTTTCTGAAGAAAGGCCTGCAATTTGTTTATAGAGTTTTGGGTTTCAATATGGAAGTCTAATGACAACGGGCATTGAAATAAGGTGCCTAGAATCTATTGTTTACCAGCTGATGCAAAGGTTTCACTTGCATAGAAGGTTATTCCATTGATTCCTCCAAACTGTTGGAATACCATTAATGCAACTCCAATCTGAACATCATACAGAAAGGTTGTATCAGAAACCACTAAAGCAAGAATCTTTAATTCATCAGATGTCAAGAAAGAAGTAACTCACAATCACTGAACCAAAGTATTTTGGTTGAAACAAGTCCGATATTCTAGTTTTGGGAAGGCTTTGAAGAGTTTCAATGTATACCTGTTGAGACACCAAAGTAATGAGCATAGCTATTACATGTATGTCAACTTGGTACTAGTGATTTTTCAGTAGTCTATAATTGAAGGTAAATACTTGAATTTCTGCAGCTTCCTGAGTGATATCAGCATCTTTGCCACGAAGTTTTCGTAAAGCAACCTGAAATTCTTTGCTGTGGCCAACCTTTGCCTGCCATCGATGATTTTCAGCAGTTATGCCATGCTTTTATTTTGTTTATAGAAAGTGTGGAAGTAGTATCTATTGAAATGCTTACCAGCCATCTAGGAGATTCAGGAATGAAACAGAGACCAACAAGCAGGAAAATGCATGGCACAAGTCCTTCAAAAATAATACCAACAATTAGTTTAATAATCTTCTCTTTGGCTTTTGATTATGATTAATTGCTTTGATAATTTACGTAAAGAACATAGATCACAATCTTGGTACATTTACAAATTTGAAGAATAATTAGGATTACCAGTCAGAGCCAGTGCCCTCCATGGTATGATTGTTCCTATTAAAAATGCAACTGATGAACCAGTAACAATCATGAGCTGCATGGAAAAGAAAGTGAGGAGGGTGAAGACAGAGACCACACTGCTAACCATTATTCAGAAGTCTTATGATTCTTCCAGGCTCTCACCTGATTCAATGTTGCGAGTCCTCCTCGGAGATTCTTTGGTGCTATCTCGGCTATGAAGATTGGAACCTGTTCATTTAGTTGGTAAATTTATTAAAACATTACTTATCAGTTATCAGTACTCTATCAAGAAATACATAGTTTTTTCAGAAAAATTACCACATAGGAGAAAACTCCAATGCCATATCCAGTGGAAAACCTTCCAATATCCAGTGACAGAGCCCCCTACATTAGGAGACATGCAAATGTAGGTACTTTATCAAAATTTTTTGATGGTTTTGCCAAAATCTTAAGTAGTCTGAGATGAGCAGCAAGTGCATACCTTAGAGAAATATACAGCAAGCCATCCAGTACTGCAGAAAGCAGCTGACAGTCTCATTGCCTGACTCCATGAAGATTCCAGGAAGTTTAGTGCAATGGAGATAACCAATTTAAAAACTCTTGCTTTTTTGCAATCACATTCTGAAACTTTTAACATACCCCTTTTCGACCAATGAGGTCTGCAATCCGACCACTAGTGACAGCACCAAGCATTGCACCAATTGTTAAGATAGAGCCAAACATTGAGAACTGAAATTCTGATAACAGGTTAGTGACTCCTTATGTAATATGGAAGCATTAATCAAGAATGGAAAGAGAAACAGAAGGCCAACCTCAGCTAGAGACAGATTAAGATCTTCCCTGATAGCAGATTGAGTGGGTGCTGAATAGCCCACCTGCCAAAAGAATTAGCTTAAGCTGAACAAACCTTTTGTTTTTTTGGTTGGTTTTTTGTTCATTTTCTAGTTTTGGCTCCTAACCAAAATGAAAAACAAAAACACAAAGGAAAAAAGAAAAACAATTTAGTAACCAAGAACTTCGTTTAAACCAGGAGCTACCTCGAACTGATGAAGGTGAAAGAAAAAAGAAGAGAAAAGAAACAGAAAACTTGGTTCTGAAAGCTTTAATGACAAAACAAATATGAAGTTTCAGAGAAGTAAAGGTACTCACACAAGATCCGAATTCAAAAGAACCACAGACAGCAACAAATGTGCAGATCAAAACCATCCAAATGGATCCACTTTCATCACTACCGACAACCGTTTGCTCTTCAACAATCAATGGTTTCTCTAAATCTTCAAGGCCATTAATTTCACCTGTTTCAACATCTTTCAACTGCCCAATTGCCATCTCTCTCTCCCTCTCTAGTACACAACCTGGGAGTCCAAGCAGAAAAAGAAAGCCAAAAGAGAGACAGACAGCCAAAGTAGCAGCCAAGGTGTGCGCGAAAGCCAGATTTGAAGATGAGCTTTATATAGACATCACCCCTTCAAGATTTTTCTCACTCTTCGACATGTAGATATTTTTATTTAACTATTTAGACAAGTAAATGGCCATCCATGGCTTTCTTCCTTGGCCCTTTTCTGTCTTCACACAGAAAAAATTTTATTATTGGCGTCATATTTAATAGAATATTTGTCTTGTTGTCAATGATTGAAGAGTGAGTCAGAGGAAGATCAGCCCGCCATTGGCAGATTGGCAAAGGGCTGGATTTCCATGTGAGAACGAAGCTGTCACTGACGTGGTGCATTGTAACTATGGAACAGCTTTATCTTCGTTACACATTCATCAAATGGATATCTTGAAATGCAGAAGCCGCAAAAATTCTATTGGACATTTCTGATACATTTTGCTTAGTATTATAACTTCATAATTGACCTTAAAATCAATTGGTCAAATGAAAGCATTGGTAGGCATTTATGGTAATCGTTTTCGTGTTTGACTAAAATTGTTCGCTTCGATTTTATCAAAATCTTTTATATATATACTCTTCATCTCTACATATGTGTATTTCTTTAATTTTCACGAAAATTAAAATAAAAATTTTGATTTTGATGAATTAAGTTGAAAAATTATGTTATTAGTTGTTTAAAAGTTATTGGTATTAAGAAAAAGGTCAAAAAACTATTACTATATTAACATTAGCCATTTTTAGTAAACATTAATGGTATTCATGTCAAAAGAATGCCTATATCTAAAAGAAAAGAAAAGGGTAATTGCTGTTTAAATGTAATTAGAGGATAATTAAGTAACTTCCACCATAGATATTTGTTAAGGGCATAATTAATGTCGTACACCTACTATGATCTATTGTAAGCAGATGTGGTCCCAAATCCATTTGCCATTTAGTTGAATTTTTTCCATTTAATTTGACTAATATGCTTTGATTTTTTTTTTTTGAAAAAAGGTTGAAAATAATTTAGAAATTATAGGTAGTTTAACTCAATATTTCCCATTAGCTTTTATTATTTAAGAAGTAAGACATTTTACATAATCAACCATAAAATATTTTACATGAAAAATTTATTTTTTCTATTCCAAATAGTTAAAATTCATGAAAACCTTTTTTGGAAAAAATTTTCCTTCCTACCAAACAGAACCTTAATTGTATTGAAAAGAGCAACTAAAAAATCAAACTTAATACTATATGATTTTCAATAATGGACATTTATTTCACAGTTTATCCAAAGATTTTTTTATGGTAATTAATGTTTAAGTGCTTTTATAAAAAAATTAAAAAAAAAAAAGTCTTGAAGGTTATGTATCACATCATGAAAATGTTAGTACAATGATGAGAGTTTGGTATATGTGATTATGTGACGGTAACCTATCTGATGTATCTAATTAATGTGGTTGGGTGTTCAAGAAAGAAAGAAAAATAGAAACAACATAGTACATGAGATAGGCTTAATGACATTAACCAGCCTTAAGCTGAAACTACAAGTGACAAAAAACTTTTTGTTGTATCTCAAAATTTGTCATGTATTCATAATTGTTGCAACTTGTGCTGTCACTCTCTAATGTACGTCCATTGACACCCTATTGATTATGATGGCACAAGATTAGGGTTATTATTATAAGTATAACTTTAACCCCTTTTTTAACTTATTTAATCACAATTATTAATAATTACCCTTGTTTTCTTTATTGATAGACAGCTACCTAGACAGCCCACAAATAATCATTAAGGCAGCAAAACCTAAAGTTTTGTTGCCACATGATTAAATCAAGAATCAAGGGACTTAGATTAAATTTTTGTTTGGGGAAGTCCCATTTCGAACAAAAGGACAAGATTTCAATCGACAAACAGGAAGTAACGTACATTAAAAAAGAAAGTTAGGAAGCTAGCTGTATGTGACTTAAAAGCAATTGTTTTCCCCGACATGCCTTTGTCAATCTGAGTCAGAGCCTACGCAAACCATAGCTTCTATTTCCTCAACTTGGGGTAAGATTGGTGCCAAATTTCGACCAATCTTGTTTATTTTGCCAATTTTCCTCGTGGCTCATCTGTATGATTTAATATGTAATATTTGTTTGTTTATTCAGATTTCGCTGATCTTATTAGGAAGCTTCATGCATGGTGACGGGTGAACAACCACTCCAATCCATGGAAGTAAACGTTAAGAAAGGTTCAGTGAAACCTTGGCAGTGCATTATTGCCGGGGATAACAAGTAAAAACTAGTACAATAAATTGAAGCTCAATCCAAGCTCTCTTTCCATTCAAAGTTTGAGTAAAGAGAAAACCGATGTTAAGAGAAGGTTTGGGAAATCCCAACCCCATTTCTGCGGCAGTTCAAGAGTTTCCCCGGGGAAAGCTCCACTAAATTGAATTGTTCTCATCCAAAGCCTGTTTTATATGTAGAAATGCCAAGGTCTGGAGATATGGCTACTTTTCACAAGGAGAGGGATGGAGCTAACTGAGCTGCCCAATACAGAATT
This sequence comes from Theobroma cacao, assembly GCF_000208745.1. Taxonomy (NCBI): domain Eukaryota; kingdom Viridiplantae; phylum Streptophyta; class Magnoliopsida; order Malvales; family Malvaceae; genus Theobroma; species Theobroma cacao. Next base: position 30,040,735 of record NC_030853.1, read on the forward strand.
GAATGCCAGATAGCGTTCAAGTTTTGGGGTCGGACTGTTTGGTTTGAACTGGTGTGATGGCCATGGTCCATGGATCGTAATTGGCTGCTGCTTGTAGGAAACTTGTAACATTCCTACTTGTATCGCAGTTGATGCTCTTACGATCTTTCAGTTAATATTATTGGCTTTCATCTTTCATTGTCGTCTTCTTTGCCTTCACATCCTATCGACGCCTCTGCAAGACCAGTTTGTCGCAATACCGTTCTGTTCTGTTGTGTTTGTTTTTCTTTCCTGCTTTTAACCAAATAACAAGACCAGGTTTGTAGTCACTGTTGTTGGCGAGTTTGAGAAGCTGAATATTGATTTAGACTTGGTTTCGTAACCGGAAAATAACTTGCCGAAAGAAAAGTTTTCAGTACATGGATAATGCTTTGAGAGCCAACCTATGGAATAGAACAAAATAATACAGGGAACTACGAACACACTAAAACTGCTTAACAATTGTAGATTTAAGATTTACAATAACTGAGGTCCCTCAGTCTTACATTCAACATCCTGCAATATTGCCATTCATACTTCTACAAATTCTAGATTGCCCATTTTGTCAGATGCACTTGGATCGAGGAAACAGAGGTCAAATAAATCGAAGAAATCAAATTCAAAACCGGGGAGTACATTCACATGCTGAAGCTTCCGACAGCCTGATTTCATCAAACCTAACATACATTATATATTTACATATGAGGAGATCCATGGCAATTATTTGGTTTGAAGACCTTATTCAACATCTACAACCCTGTCGAACAAACACCTCCGTATTGTTACTGCAAACTCACCAACTTTGTTAGGGTGGAAAAGGACTGCACACATCCCTAAGCATATAGCAGCAGTAGCAAGTATTAATACAGCAGGACGAGATCTCAATGTTGTGGCGGTGAAAATGGGACTACATGATTTTCTTGGGCACTCCTTGTTAAGGTTCACATTCATGATTATTTCTCTATTTAAAAGCGGAACAGTCTCACTTCTAGTGAAACTAGTTGATGCCGTCATTGCTCGTAATTTACCATTTGTTCTTTCCTCCAAGTCCTGCAAATAAAACAACATTATAAGCATGGAATTAAGTATAATATGTAAAAAGATAAATAAAATGACCTCAAGAGGTTTCGAAATCCCTCTTATATTCTCCTTGATGATATGTTTTGTAATGAAATATATTTATTCCCTGGTTGACACAAAGTAAAACGCTTTTTATGCATTAAGACACCATAATGCTCAAAATTCAATAAAGCATAACACCAAATTTGTAGCACACTAGAGAAGTTTTAACACGTCTCAAATATTTATACGTAGCAGATGCTATGGCAGAAATTTCTCAAGATAGGGAAACATAAAATATGCTCTACACAAAACACTACTACATTTCTTTCATGGCCAGAAGAAAGAAAAAGATCGTAAACTTGGATGAAGACGAAAAGAGAGGGAGGAGTGCAAAGAGTGCCACAGCCAACCATCAAAGAACAAAGTGGATTTTGGACAAGTGTGTATAGCTCACAGAATGAAAAAGAATAGTTTTAGGGAGACAAGCTTGGAAAAGAGAAAAAAGAGAATGAGGTTTAAGGAGAGACAAAATTAAAGAGGATTGACCAAAAGGAAGAAAATATCAACAGGCAAACACTGCTCCACAGACATGGTGCATACTACATGGATCATACAAAACCATTGTGCCTTATTTAGAACATACAAAACAAGAAAATAAAAATTGGCTTATTTAATAAAATTCAGTTCTCACCTGAAAAGCATTTGGAACAACTGATAGCTCATCATCTTTAAAGCTGCTCTGCAAACACCAATTTCTTTCTCGCTCGATGTACTCTGAATGCAGCACTAGACTTTCACCTTTCTGAAGTTTGATACTAAGGATGTCTCTAGCATAATCCATATGTTTCTCGAATAATCTTATGTCAGAATCATTAGCTCCATTAAACCCAGTCTTCTCCACCAGAATCTTCAGATTTTGTAATACTTTCTTCAAAATGACTGTTGATTCGTTGTGTATGAGAAAACTCAATAAACAATTGAATCTTTGAATTTGAGAAGAGGCCATCATCTCTTGAAAATTTTCCAGTTTAGGCTCCCTCAATAACCATGCTATATCTAAAACAAGTTCAGAATAAGTTCTTTGTCGCAAACTTGAAGCTTCGCATGCCTCCAACAATGACCCAGTTGCAGACATTTTTGATCCTCCCGGAAAAAGAGATGCATCAAACCTCTTCTGTATTGACTTCATCTCAGAACAAACTTCCTTGTCTCCAATTAGGACAGGAATAAAATTTGATAATCCAGACTGATTCTCAACCTACAAAAGACATCCATAAATGAAAAAAATGCCCCAATAAGAGAACTCAAACATATTAAGTCAAAACCTCATCCAGATCGATATAAATTTATCGCACCTAAACTTAGGGGATAAAGTAAATGATTTGATATAATTGTAATAATCTTATCGCATGCCAGCAATAGCTAAGAAGTATTGGATGTGAATAACATTGCCTCTATCCATTTAACAAGATAAAGCATAGATTGAAATAGAATTGTCAAACATTCACTTTGAGATGAGACAATTATCCAAATATTCAGACAGAACTTTCACAATACCCACCTCAATGAATGCAGGACCAAAGAGATCAGGTTCAGTTAGAGGGACGTGTATTTTGTATAATCGATGATCACAACTAGGAGAATCCCCTTTACTCTGAACATGTGGGGATGCAACGCAATAATCATACGCCAGATACCTTCCAGCAAAAGATACTAGAAACCTGGAATAATTATCATCTTTCTTAAGCTTTATATCATAATAATTCACTATTCTGACACAACATAAAGGAGATTTGAAAAGAAATACAGTTCCTATAATTGTCAACTAAAGATTTTTACAGAAAGAAAAAAAAGTAATAAATGCGATAAAAATCAAGAGGAAAGAGAAATTTTACACATAATAATTTATAAAGATAATACCCATACCGAAATTTGGGCTGCAGCAAATTACTTCCACAAGCAACAAACTCCATTGGCTTGCCAGCCTCAAAACATGCGGGATAAACATAATGAAGTCTTGGGGCTTGCATCTCCATATCAATTTTCACCATAGAAGTTCCATCTACACAAGCAAGATACATTAATCACACTAAGAGGTCTAAATGGATCAAATGCAGCCACCTAGAAGACTGAAGAATTTAAAAACAAGGAAACGAAGCAATTTAGAATAAATATGAAATCAAGAGCCTAATCCATGATACAAAATCTTAACTCCTATATGCATGCTGCTAAGGCTGGCACATGACCGCACATAAGGAAAAAAATTATTCACTGGAAATTATCTTCCAGAAATGTCAATATACCATCGCTTCAAAGCTTTTCAAATGCAGACATCGAAATGTAAAATGAAAATGAAAATAATGTGTTAGTGAAATTTACATGTTATTCTCACCTTTCCTGGTACGGAAAATCATGTCATTCAGATAAATAGTCATGAAGCCTCTCCCATATAGCATCCTTCCAGGCGTAAAGACAAAGTCATGCATGTAGGTCATGGGATTTTCAGATAACTGTTTGGTAGAAGAAAAAAATGAGGTTAGTTCCTGTCAAATCTGCCAAAAACATGAAAGAGGACAGAAATGCAAGAGCAATTGACAGAAAAACTAATCACAAGGTTGGCCTACATTCATATTGACTATCGACATTAATTAAGTACAAATAAGAGCATAAAACACTCAAGAACATAGCATATTTCCAAATTGTCTATAGAGATATCTAGGGAATTTTCCTAATGCACATCCACAATAACCAACAAAATTTCCACACTAGAACAAATTGCATTCTTATGTACATTCTAAGTTATTTGATGAATATACCATATAGGCATATACCAAATGATCATTTGTTGCTGATAAACACAAGCAAGTTACAAATACCAGATTAACAACTCAAGACTTCCAAAACTATGTAGTTAAGGGAATATCAGCAAAAGCTTTTTCTCCTTACATTTCTGGCTGAGAGAAAAAGAAAGAGGACAACATGTTATTGGCTTTAAACTCGGATATTGATGTGTGTGAAGTATGTAGGCAAGTCTGTATGGTCAAAACATGATCAAATATAGCTTAAAAAGAGATCAAAACCATCTGATTGAACTGTTACCTTGTTCCACATATTCTTCGGCATTGAAATAAACACAGTTAAGATTATGCAACCAGGGCGGATGTAGCCTTCCAACTCAACAGGCATATTGGCCAACCATTGAAAAATCTGTAGATTCAGTTAGCCACATGTCAATCAATTCCTCAGATCTCTAACCACAAAAAATGGCTCTACTTATTTAAATACTAAACTGTAAGAGTAATTCTTTAAATACTTGGTGCCGAAGTCTTCGAGGGAATTCTGCCGGATTCCAATCATAAAGCTTGAATGAGATCCTGCCTGTAGGGCACTATAATGAAACACACAATCAATAAATATATCACTGGCAAGCTTCCTCTTATGAACAAAAACTGAGATAAAATGCAGATAGCATAAACAAATCAAAGAACCCACCATAGATGAGTAAGCAGTCTTATTGTCACAGGAAGAAGTAGAAAGTGAGAACTTGGAGTCATCTTTCCTTCCATCCATTTCAGTGTCAATAAGAGTTACAACACTATCATTATTAACACTCTGTAACATGGGAGCTGAGCAATGAGTGGAACCACGCCCGTCTTCAGACTCGAAGGCTGCTTCTTCTTCAGCTATCTGGCCACTCAAGCTTGAACCATCTGTATAATACATAAGAACACATTATCCAACATGGAAGGAAAACTTGCAGCTCCTACAAGGAAGGATGATTCCATCCACAACTAGCTTCATTAAACTAAATTTATATAACCTTTTCCTGCTTCACCGTCACAAGCAACATCTTCACTCTGCACAGCCCCTTGGGATTCATCGTTGGCCACAGTCTTAGAACCAACAGGCTTCCTACGTCGTCTATTGTTGTGACGCTCTAGTTTCCTTCGGCAACTCCTTTTACCTTCATCAAAATCCGACAGCAGGTGAAACCTGACAAGTAATTGATAGACAAAATAAACAGTTCAATACAAGAAATAACAATAACCAAAACAATCCAGCTTTTACATCTAACCATAAATAACAACTTCATTCATGGTCTAGAATTCAAAATTATCACTTCTATAGACTTCCATTAACCAAAAACACAAAGTATGTATTCAATTGTACATTCCGCTGAATTTGCAAAGAGGGAAAATTGAATTACAACTTCAAGGCTCCCTTCTGTTGTTATTTTTGCTATTTACTTTTTTGCGAAAATTAAAATGTAATTCTAAAATTTCACTTCTAACCTAAAGATACAAATAAATTATGCATTCAATTATACTTCATTAAATCCTTAAAAATCAACAATAAAGCATAAATTATAAGCAGATTGACTTAAGTTTAACCTAAAACGTGAATGGCAGAGGCAAAAAATTAGCAAAAGTAAGAAAAGAGAGTACAATAGAGCTTACTTGCCACACTGTTGGCAATATCTCTTGGTTTCTCCATCGATCAAAACGGTGCTCGAGTTCGCGCATCGGAGACAAACCCTATGCCTCCTATGGTAACCTTTAAGCTCGCTAATATCCGCTTCGCAACCCGGAACTTGGCACCGACACGTCCCTGACCCGATCCTACCTGTTCGGGCTCGCTTCTTCCCCGGCGCCCCCGCCTCTTCCTCTTCAAGCTTCTCGATTTGCTCGTCGATCTCGGGGCACGCGCACGGAATGCGACCAGCTAGAAAATTTGAACAAGTCAACCTAGGGTCCCGCTTCCTGACACGATCCGGCCCGGGAACTGGATCCGAATCCGGAGCTGGAGCTTCTAAAGGATAAAGAGATAAGTTCTCGTCGTCAAAGGAGATGGAGAAGTGATCGTCTACGGTGAAGTCAAGGAGATCGCCCCAGTCCCAAACGGAGGAGGTCGGGTCAGCTTCGTTCACCCCAACATGAACGTCCATTTCTGGATCCTTAGACCGACGAGCTCCGCGTGGCGTCTGCGTTGTAGGAGAAGATGGAGCTCGTTCCATTACAAATAAAAACCCTAAAAAGTCCAGATGATTTGGTTAGTGGTGGTTGAATTAGTTGACGGAAAAGGGAAGAAATCGAGGAGGAGGTCGGGTCAGTTTAAGATTAGGTGGCGTCTCGAGTCGAACTCGTTCCCTTCTTTTTTTTTTTTTACTGTATTCTTTTTTTTATTATTAATAAATTAGGCAATTCCGCAATTGTGGTTAATGTGCCGACATGGTATATTACGGTGCAACGCGCAGGAGAGGCACGCGCTGGGTTGTGAGAATGCGTGGAAGGGAAGCGCGTGGGAGTTGGAAGGTAGAGGATCGTTGTCGAAAGAAATGAAGAGGATATGTGATGACATGTTTGCTCCAATAAAGTCGGATATTATTGGGGAAGATGCTTGTCAGAAGCCAAAAGTCATACATTTAGATGGTGCTGCTTTGGCCTCAAAGCTGTCCAAAGGATTTTTTCTTATAAAGTTTATTATTATTATTATTGCCTTTCATTAAAAAAAAAAGCATATTGTTATGCCAAATAATAACATATTTATAATTAATATATTAATTGTTCTTAAATTTAAAAATATTAATTTAATTAATCTTAACAAGTGTTTTAAGAGATTCGTTAATTTTAAAAACATATGATCTTTTTATTAAATATGCATGTAGCATTTTTTAAAGACGATGAATTTGTGTAAGATTTAATGTTGATTTTTTATTTTTTTTTGTTAGAGTCTAGATTCCTAAGTTAAGTTACATTGATTTTGAATAATTACTATTGTCAAAATCGATTCCAATATCAACTCTCAAACAAACAACCCCAATCTTGTTTCGTTCCTTGAATTAGGGTTGATGTTTATCACATTACTCTATTGGTAAACGCAACTCAATGATTCGACGAAATATTCAAGATCAATAATATTTTAAATTAAGATAAAATTGAATTTCGAACATATTATTGTTGTAGATAAAAAAAAATGAATTAGTTTGGTTTATAGAAAATAACTCGTAACATATAATTTTGTTTAATGGTAATGATTTTTACAATGATTGAAATTTTAAAATTAAATTAGAAAAGCAAAAAAAAAAATTCATGATATTCATTAGATGCCTTGACAATAACTTAATGATGGCGATTAAAAATATATAAGAATATTAATTGTCACTCATCAATTGACCATGCTTGCCATTATCATTACCATAAAATAAAATATTTTCATTCAGCAATTTCCAATTATTATAATAATTCATGTTAAGTTTGAAATACTGAAATCTGTCTTTAGTTGGAACAGGATTTTGCATGAAAAGGTTGAGGATTGCTTTTGAAGTAAGGATTATTGACCAAACTGTTTGCATAAGCTTTAAAGAAAGAAAGCAACTACCAAAGATAAGGCTGAACTTACCTTTCAATTCATAAGCACAACCCAATCATGACAAGCTAATTGTGTCGAATTTTCATTTCAGCAATTCAATTTATTATTTTCGTTAAATTAAAATTAAAATTTTTAAAAAAATTATTAATTTAAAAAGTAAATAAATGCAACATTAGTATATAAATATTTTCTTAAATGGATAAAATTCAAAAGGGTACATCACAATTGGATTAAAAATAGTAATAAGTTGAGTCCTGAAATAAGATATTGATAAATGTTAGATCTTAAAATAAATAAATGAATATATATATATATGTAAAAGATTGTATTATATAATTGAGATAAATGTCATATTTACTATTGAAGTTTTGATGATCACATTATTTTAGTTGGTTAAAAGTAAATAAATAAATTTTCAATATAAATATATAAGTAAACACACAAAGTTCAATTTGAGTTTGAAATTAGTTTAATCTAATCAAGGTGCAGTAAAATTTGTTTTCTTTTTTTTTCAAATTGAACTTTTATATGAAGAACAAAAATTTGAATAAGGCTTTAAATTTTTATTTTTTTTACCAGTATAAATATAGAGACTTAGTAAATCCTGAATCATATAATAATAATATAATTTAATTGAAACTTTCAAGTTAAATATACAAATTCCAGAGGCCTAAGATATTATTGGAAATATCTTGAATATTTGATTTAATGATAATCGAGATGAGCTCAAATCTGTGTGTCAAGTCCATCATGCACTACGGCTCGAAGCCCAAACAAGGTGCGATGAGGCCGTACAAGTTTCGTCCACTTTTTTATTCTCAGACATGTCAACGAAATGAGATTAAGCCCAATGGGCTTTAAAATATCGTCCGAGTCATTGACTTTGACTAATGTTTAAGAGATTGGAAAAGAGCAGTTGCTTTCCTTATGTTTTTAACCCTTCACTCTCAGTCTCTCACTCTCACTAAAGGTAAAATTTTACCTTTGCTTTCGCTCTCTTCTATCCCCTCGTTGCTTTTCTGTTCTCCCTCCAAAACTTTCTAAATACCCCTTCCCCCCCCAAAAGAAAAGAAACCCCTCAATCTCTCTCCTTTCTGCTCTAGGGTTTTGTGTTTTGCTTTAGGGGATGGGGAGGTATCGGAGCCGAAGTAGAAGCTACAGTCCACGTCGCCGTAGCAGGACTCCGACACGTGGCAGGAAGAAGTACGAGGATGACCCTCGCGACCGTCACCGCTCTCACCGAGACCGCCGATCCCCTGCTCCCTCCGGCTTGCTCATTCGCAATCTCCCTCTCGACGCTAGGTTTTTAACTCTCTCTCTCTCCATTTATTCATAAACACTGATTTTAAGTCTTTAACTGTAATTTTGTTTAGTTTTTTTTATTCGATTGAATAGAGGATAGGAAATTTGAATTTAGTTAAATTTTTGAAGAATTTTTTATTAAAATTTGTGTCATAGGAAGTTTCTCTTCTTGGAAAGAGAGACTTAAAAGTTTGATTTCATTGTGCTCTGCAGGCCAGAAGATCTTAGGGTTCCGTTTGAGCGGTACGGTCCAGTGAAGGACGTGTATCTGCCGAAAAATTATTACACCGGGTATGCTATTGCTCGGTTTTATATTCTTATTCATTTGTTTTTTTTCTCTGGATATTTTAGATTTTGATTTGTATGTTGATACTTGTATTGCTTTGAACTGAAAATAAGAACATAATAATATTCTTAGAGAAATTGTTTTTCTACCCGTTTGTTGGCCTGCTGATATTTTGTTTTTCGTAACAATAAAGGTGTCCAACTTCTATTGTGGTTTGTTATGATTTGAAATTGTAGGGAGCCAAGGGGCTTTGGTTTTGTGAAGTTTCGATATGGTGAAGATGCAGCTGAAGCAAAACAACGAATGAATCATCAAGTTATTGGTGGACGTGAGATAAGGATTGTTTTTGCTGAGGAGAATAGAAAAACTCCTCAAGAAATGCGCTTGAGTACCCGCACAAGGTGCCACAACTAGTTTCTCTCTTATGTAATCTCATGGTTATTTTCTGCCACCTGAGTGTTAAAATAAAATGCTGACGTGATCAAGCATTGTTTACTCTTTCATTTCATTTGAAGTGGTCGACATGGAGGAAGCAGGAGAACACCACCAAGGTCCCCAAGACGCAGATATCGCTGTCAGTTTAAATTTTTTACTTATGCGTTTCTCTTATCTTTTTTTTAATAGACCTCATTAATAGGATATGGTTGTGAAGATAATTCTCTGTTTTAATACAAGCTTAATTATTGTTGTTTTTGTTCACAGCTTACTCTCGCTCGCCTTCACCTGCTAGGCGTGATTCAAGGTTTGAATTTTATTTGTTTGAGGCATTTTATGCTTCCTTTTTAATGTATAAGTAGTGGCTCTTCTTGTTGGCATTGAGTTATTCTATAACTCCACTGTTCAACATTTATAGTGTGGTAAAGATTATTGACTATGGATTCTATTATCCTTTCTTTTGATTATAGAGGAATATATGGAAATTATAACCCATGAAGCTGAGAGCAATTGGAATGTTATGATGTGTCTGGCCATATAATTTTGGCAGTACTCTAACTCATAAGTTGTTTATTAATGTTGACATGATGGTAATCAAGTCTGATAACAAATATTGTCTTGCCTCATTTCATGCAAGTGTCCAAAAGTTACTACTTTCTGTGGGTTTCCCCATGTGGCATAGTTAGGAAGATGAATAAAAGTTGTAGCTATGGATAATTTCTTTATCTTTTTTTTAATTTCTTACTCTTATTCACTTAATGCTAGCATTATGATGATGTTATATCACCAGTGAAATAGAAAAATTTGTTTACCTTCTCATCTCTTTCAATTGAATTTGTTAATGGTGATAATGAAGCTATGCATTACAATGGTGAGAGCTAAATTTTTGGAAGCTGCCAAACTTAAGTTATAGTTTCCGTTTGTTTTTCCTTTGTGTTTGTTTAAGTTTTAATATTCAATGATTGTTGTCGCTTAGACATAATGCTAAGTCCTCCAGTAGATTAAAATAATATATACTGTGGTGGCCTTGTTTATGCAGATAGTAAAGTGAAAAGGGAGATTTTAAAGTCTTCTGGATTAATAAAGATAAAGAGATCATAAAGTGATGGACAACTTGATTTTCTATCAAAGCTTCTCCATAAGTATTTTCCATAATTCCACCTTCACCAGCTATTGCCTACAAATTGAACGGGGTCTTGTTCTTTGACTTTGGGTTTGTGAGGCTTGCTGCCATTGAATGAACTGACCAGCTAAAATGTTTGTGAGATGATTAAAATCACAGGAGTACCTTATCTTTTTCGTTTGCATATGAGTTGCTAATTAGTTTTTTTCATGAGAAAATTTGTTAAGTTTGATATCTTCTTTTCATATACTATCCAGTTAAGAAAGAATTTAGAGCTTATATTTGGTCAAAGAATCATCCTCAAACAAAGGAAGCCAATCAAAGTATTTACTGGTAGAGATTTGTTGGCATTGTCCAAGAAAAAGATAATTTGAGGTTTTAGAAAGTTGGGGCAAAGAGAGCTATGAAGTTGTCAGATGCTGATCAACCGGTACAACGTTATAGAGCCTAACTCAGTTTTTGGATCCAAGTGTTATATATTTGTTCAGAAACACTGGAAAGGTGCAGGTAAAGGTCAATATTTAAATCCGTTGATTTGTGCGAGGATGCTTGTAGAAAATTGTTGTCATCTTCATGCGTATCATCTATTTTATATTGGAAGAGGTTTGCCTTGTGAAGAGTAAAAATACTCCTTTCTATACATTCTATGTAATATTGTTATATGCACTGAATAGATTTTGTTGCCCTTAATGAAAAATACTCCTTTCTATACATTCTATGTACTGTTGTTATATGCACTGAATAGATTTTGTTGCCCTTATAGTCAATATATGTGTTATTTGTATGGAGTAATAGTTTCTTATGCATTCTGTTTTCACTTGAAACTGGGGACAGGGATCGGGGAGTGAGAGATGATTACCGCTCCCTCAGGCGATCTAGGTCAATTTCACAGGATCGGGGCATGAGAGATGACTATCGCTCTACCAGTCGATCTAGATCTATTTCAAGGGATCATGGGGCAAAAGATGATTATTGCTCTCCCAGGCGATCTAGATCTGTTTCACGGTCTCTTTCTGCACGTTCTCCACATGGTGATAGGGAATACAGAACCAAGCCAAGGTCCCCAAGTCCTAGGGAGAATGGTCGGAGTTCCCATGATGAGAGACGCTATGCGCATGGCCAGTCAAGGAGTCCAAGGCGTGACAGTCTCAGTCCTTCAAGGTCTCGTTCACGATCCTTCAGGTAGGTGCTCTCCAACTTTCTGACAAATTTTTATTGATACTTGCAGTTGGAGTCCTGCACAAGAGCTGAAGTTATAAATTGTGGTGCTTTCTTCTCTGCAGTCCTCGCTAGTGGCTTTTCCAATTATGGTGCCTTCTTGTGGTGATGTGCATGTGGTTGCTGCTGGAAACTGTAATATGTGTTACTTTGGTGTTTATTTTAGGTGAAAGCAATGTTATGAGTTAGTAGGGTAGATTAAGGACGTTTTCAAACTCTAGCAGTTTTAAGTATTCTTAAGAGATATGGCTGCATCTTGTTTTCAAGGATTTTGAGATACAATGTCTGACTGATGTTGCAATCTACCTTCCATCTTTAACGGATTGATCTTTAGTATATGTGTCAAATTGGAGTTGTGATTTCTGATGGAGCTTATTCTATGCTCTTTCCCTGCTTTTGCGGTTTGAGGTGTGAGTGAAATGTGGTTGCTGCCGACCAATGATTATTTGACACCGTTTTTGGTGTTAACCCATTAATGTCTTGCAGAATCCACCAAAAGGACATTCGAATTTACTTAATGCAGTTGAGAATATTGTGTATGATAGGTCTCTTGAAATATTGGAAGTTGCCAAGTAAACCTTTTCTCGTGTCTATGCTCATTGTTGATGTGGGAAGATGCAGTTCTGATTTTATTCAAATACAATGTTATTCCTGGCGGGTTTTCAAGTCATCATGATGCTAAGCTCTCTCTCTCCAAATAAGTTCATAAAAGTCCCATTACCAGTTAAACAAAACGAGCTCTGTTATGTTCAAGAAGTTGACACAAGGCTGATTCTGGGTTACGTTCAGTACTAAGAATTATAATACTGCAGAGCACCGGATTTATGTGGTTCGGTTCCCAAAAACCTACAGGCTTTTAGCAGCCGATAACAAAAGAAAAGATCATGAATGAATCACTCATCATTGATTATGTTCAAAAATGGCAGTGGAGTCATTTTCGCTTGAAAATGAAAAAAAATTTTCCCAAGAACAATCTTCAACCATACAAAAGGGAGACAATGCGTATCGCATGGAAAGCTGGATATAAGTGTACGCAACAACAGTTTTTGCTCATTGCAAACTGGCCTAACTTATTTCAACCATGGAACTACAGGTGTTTGTTTGCCAATCACTTCAAAGGGCATGCTTTCTCAAATGCTTGCTGCTCTTTGCGACATAAATCGAACTCATTCGTGTGGTAATACATGCATCCGACGTAAGTTTCCATTGGGTCTTTGCATCTCTGATAAAGATCTTTTAGCCTGCAAAGTCAAACATTCCATGATTAGGAAAACAATCTATTAAAGCAATGAGGTAATACTCATTGTAACGTGTATTAGGGTAATGCTCAGTTCCCCGGAAATTGTGCTACATTCATGCATATATAATCATTTAGATTTCGATAAACGGTTGTTATGAACTTAAGTTGTCTACATAGAGCATCAATATACAAGCTAACTTAGTAGTCCAGATGATTCACAGGCAAGAAAAACCGACTGTTCAATCTAACCCAGGAATAGGAAGGTACCATGTTCCTACTGATCAGTAAAGAGAAGCAAAGAGGATGTGTGCTTTAATATATAAAAGAAGGCCATTCCAAGAAACTAAGCAATTGGAATGAGGTTAAACTACTACCTTATTTGGTTGGAACGAAATTAAAGTGGCAGATAGAGAAAGAAAAGAGTGAAATATCGAGTTCCCACATTTTACCTTCAAGGGATTCAATATCACTATTGCTACAAAAAGCACTAGAGCAGACTTTACAAAGATAAAAGATTGAAAGGTACCATAACTTAAAGAGGATATTTTGAATCACTTGAGTTCTAATTTGTTTCAGATATGCACTCTAAAAGACTAAAGAAATAGTGACCTAGCATTTTAGAACTCTACATCATGTAATGCTGCCATGATCTAATTATTGTTGCCTTGGAACTTCATAAAGATTCTATATCAAAATGGAAACCGTAGCTTTCTGGTAACTCGCAACTAAGAACCACAAGATAGTCAGTATTTAGGGCATTTTAAGCTACAAAATGCTTCTTCCCATGTAATCGGATACAAAGTAGGTGAACATGGCAAACACCTACTCTGTAAATAGAGAAAGTCGGAAGCCCTATGGTTACATTCAACACAAAGAGAAGGCCACCTAATTACGACTTGATTCGTCTATGTTACACCGATGTAAAACTTCTTCAAATTAACCACAAAACCAAACTAACATACCAAGAGGAAGAAAAATCATCAGTTTGAGGCTTAATCAGAATCTACTTCGCCTAATCATAAGAAAGCACTTCTACTCCTAACAAAACTTAAACTTAGCTTCAATTAACAATTCGAAACCAATGCTAAAGGCTCATTCCCCCACCTCCCTCCCCCCTCCCCCCCCCTTTCGCAGTGATGAGGCCAATCCCATGTTCTTTTTAGCTTCACTTTCACAGTATAAAACCTTTGAAAACCCAATTCCAAAAGTTCTCACATGCTACATTTCCATTAAAAGGATTAAAATCCAATAGTCCTAGTTAATCTTGGCTTCAATCAGACCATTGCAATTTCTTTTTCAATTCCAACATTATCTTATATGAAAAAATTTAGCAAAAAAAGGAAAAAAAAAACAAATAATTTTGAGAAATCGAAGACCGAAAATCAATGCTTACACGCCAAGGGCACAGCGAGTAGCTTGGCGGCCTTTATCGAGACATTTCTCAGGATTTGGATCTTTCTTCTTACACTTGAGGAATTCCACGTTCTCCGACATACATGTAATTTCTATGTGCTTAGCTGCTGACATCAGCACCGACGACGTCGGGATCGGTTCTCCCACCGCATCTACCACGCTCGCCATTTCCACCCCACCCCTGACAAAGATCACTTCTTTCTGCACCAATCCCAAGAAAAACGAAGAATAAAGAAAGATCCCAACTTTTTCTCAAAAAGTTCCAAGTTTTCTACAATTAAAGAAAAAAGAAAGAAAATTTATTGGGAATTAATCGTTTACCTTATCAATTAATTGAGTATTTGCTTAAACTGAGAGAGCAGACTGAGGGAGAGAAATGGGGGTCTAAAGTTCTAGGGCAGTGAAGACACTGAGGAAATGCTAACCGATGCTAACGGTGGAACCAATTGGTAATTCATTTTAGATTGAAGGGTATTTATGTCATTGTATATAGCTTCTGGGATTTTGTATTTCTCGCTCACTTGGCCCCCAAAACCCTCGGCTTTGTTCAATTTCTTTGCCCTTCTTTCTCTTCAGCCAATCTCAAAACAGTGATTTCCGAGACAATTTAACAGTAAGTTCAAATTTTGTTACTTGATCTAGTGCTAAAGCTACTTCCTTGATATCTCTTCTTTGCTTCATCTTTCTGTTCCTTATGATGTCTGTGGTAGAGAAAGTGTTGAGCTTGCTGGAATTTACAGAGATATTTGATCTGATATTAGCGTGGAATTTTCAAGTATTGATTTGAACCAAATAGTTGCCTTTTCATTTTCATTGCATTGTTGCAAAAGATGGGTTTTCTTTTTTCATTAGGAGTGATGGTTCTTTGTAGTACTATATGTTTTAGCTTTGTGTTCTGAATTGTGGCTAGAACCCATTTTTCTTCTGAAGTGGATGAAATGCTTGGCATCTGATAGACTTAAATTGTTGGGCAGAGTGGGGTTTGGCTATTCAGCAATGTCTCTGGCTTTTTAGCTTAGATGTATGCTCTTAAACCTACAGAAATGGTGATTGATTAGCAATTGGGTGATTAGTTTTTACTAGTGTTTGTCTTAGGATTTTTTTTTTTTGGTAGCTTTAGAGAAGGAAATGAGTTGACGGGGTGGAAATGCTGTGAAATTTTTTTTTTTTTACAATTGGGGGAGAGGGGATTCGAACCTTACTCTTTAGGCAGGGATCATGCACAAACCAATGAGCCAAATGCTTGGGTGCGCACTGTGAAATTTAGCTCTTGCTATTTTGTTAATTCCTATATTAATAAGCTAGTTACTATGATTTATTCGTATTTGCAATTTGCAACATTAGAAATTTTCTTCATTTTTATATACTTATAGCCACAAATTAAGGGGCAGAAAGTTATTGTTTCCTTGAACACTTAACACCCTCCCTCCTGCTTTCTGCAAACTTTTTAACTTATACTTCAATAAAAACTAAAAAGATTTGTTTATATAATCAATTAGTCATTCAAGTCGAGCTGAACTCAGCTAAATATTTGTTCCTGGCTCAAATTGACTGGAATTGTTGGACTGGAGGGGCCACCCCGCTCGATTGAGTGCAAACTTTCTGTTCTTTTTGAGTGCTGTAGGGATGTGGATGGTGGAGTGCTTTATGTGTTATTTGTCGACATATTTGATGTTTATTGTATGTATTTGGACCCAGACGGTTGCTTACTTGCTGTGAAGCCCAAATTTATATGCATGTGTGGATCTAAAACTGTAGGTCAATTAAGTTTATATAATAAATACACTTTTATTCATACATATACAGAATGGTAGGATCAAAAATGTTTCTTACTGCTAATTTGTAAAGACATTGTTTTCTTAATAAAAACTTTCTGTTTATGCTGATTTGATTGTGTTTTCCCTTGTACGTTCAGGAATGGGTGACAAGAAGAAAAAGACTTTTATGTTTATCCGGCTTGTCTCGGCTGCTGGGACTGGGTTCTTCTATGTGAAGAGGAAAAGTGCTAAGAAAGTGGCAGAGAAACTTGAGTTTCGCAAGTATGATCCTCGGGTAAATCGCCATGTTCTTTTCACAGAACAAAAAATGAAATAAGGAACCTATTATGTATCAGCTGCTCTGTTTTCCATCAAATTTTAAATCAATGTACAAGTGCTGTTTCTTGTCGACAATATCAAATTATGTCAGCTTGAATAAAGTGCGTCTGTCTTTATTTGTATTTGTTTCTCCATCAATTATGCTCCCTTTTTGTCTCCCTCCCTCCCTCTCTCAAGTCGAGCATGATTTTTTCATTGCCATATGGCCTGTTGGTTTAATCCTCCAGGATATGGCCCAAAGTTTGAATTATTGAGGATCATTATCATGTGTTACATGCTGCATTATTTATGTAGATGACTGGCAATAAAACTACCAATGACTTTATGAACTTGTCAATGACAAGCATTTAATCCTAGAAAAAAAAATATATTTCACAAACTTCACACATTATGGCATAGATCACATGCTTCATGTTTTCCAGTGATGGAACTCTTCAAATTGGGCACTGTCTTCTCATTTCATGTACATGTTTGTGATGGTAGTTGGCACGTGTTTCTCCCTAAATTAAACTTGGTCTCCGTCCTCCGTGATATGCATGGTGGGGTTGGCGTGGGTTCTGAAAATGTAATTGAGGTGTGAGATAAAAAAATGTTGTGTTCCTTTGGCCATTGATAATGGCACAAGCCACAAGGGAAAGAATCGAGCTGTCAAGCAAATTGAAACAAGGAAAAGCCTTGGTCTATTTATCAGAGCTCCTTCTCTTTATCTGTCTATGAATGATAATTATAATGGATTGGCAATTTTTGCAGATTTCATATTCTATGGTATCTGGCCTACCAAAGATGGCTTTTGCCGTCAGTGTGTCCCATTTCCTTGAAAAAACTTTGCACCTTGCACCATCTTAATGGATCACTGCCATTGGCTCTAGAATTCGAGAACTGATTGAAAAAGACAGTGGGTTCTTATCCTCGAGTTAATGGGGTTGCCCATATTGCAATGTTCTCTCTGCCTTTCTGCTGTGTTTTTCTCCATTTCAGCAAGTGGCATCTTCATTTGCCTTTCCAATGTTTTGCCAGAAACATGTTTGGTACAAAGAAAATGGACTTGAATATGAATGTCAAGTCAAGGTGGCCAAAAGCAATCAATCCCTGGAGCAGCCCATGGTTTGGCAAAGGATAATGTTTGTCAATGATCTGACTGGAAATTTGCATTAAGACTTGGAACTGTCAAATAACCTCTGGAAGTCAATGAAAGAATTAAGAAGTTAATCTTGATATTCAGAGAAAGATAGTGCTTTCCATGGTCAGAACTTGTTTCATTTATTCTTTTCAATAATAGCAGAGGAGCATAGGCCAATTTTTGAGCCAATTGTTGGTTTTCATAATAGAAAATTGAAGGATAGCTAGGCTTTAAGTCTGCTTTCTTTTTCTCATTTTTCCCTTTACTTTCATAATTTACACCAACTTGTAAGATATTGTCTATTTTAACCACGATTTATTTAACAAAAACCCCAAATTAAAAATAGTGTGAACTTTTAAATGTTATATCTCATTTTAATATATAGATGTGAGATTTATAACTCTTCGATAAGATCATGACATCCTCTCCTTTTTCATATCAAAGAGGACGTCATAACCTTAAAAACGAATTATGAATCCTACATCCTTTATACTGTTTATTAGAGTGAGATTGGACATATATCCTTATCTTGATTAAAATTATGTTTTTCACCAATCAAAGGAATAACAGAACATTAATGATATTTTAATTTTGACTAGTTATCTTGACGTGGCATGAATATGTATTAGAATGAGATTGTGCATGTATCCTTATCTTGATTAAAATTATTTTTAACCAATCAAAAGAAGAATAGCATGATATTAATGGTGCGTTAATTTTGGCTATCTACCTTTAGGTGGCACCGATGAGTCATTTCAACGTAATTAAAATGATAAAATTTAAGGTGTCATTTAAAAAAAATTATAAAATTCAATTCGTTAAATTTTTTAATAAAAAAAAACTTTACATACATTTCTTGTAATTTTAAATTTTTTCATTTACAATGTTAATTTTTTTAATAAAATTATCAAAATATTCATCAAATATAAAAAAATTGACTAACTTTTGAATAGAAAATATCTTGTTGATTATTTATAAAATAGAAGTTGCAACCTTTTCGAAAATAAAATTTATCTATAAAAAACTAATTGAAAAAAATATACAAAACGTTAGGTGAAAAAAGTTCAAATTATAGAAGTGTAAGCCAATTTTATCGTACTTTGGCCGAGAAGAATCAAAGGCAAGCTTGATACCCACATAACTAGTGGTTTCCTGGTTTGGCAATCTGTCTTTGGCTGCTTGCATTGCAGCATCACCATGATTGTTATTATAAGATGATTAATGATGATATCATCACTAAACATGGCTAAATTTTCCATTATTTCATTTAACTCTCTCTTGGGTTATGAACAGGGCAGGCCCAGGACCCTTAATGGCTACCTAAACTATTTTGTAACCCACGTGAGATATGCATGGAAAGTACAGTTTGAAACAATTAATCTGAAACTTAGTAATGTGTACACGCCATAGTTTACTTGAAAATGATGGTAGGATTCACAAAAATGAAGAATAAAAGAGGTGAAATACGCCTTTCACATCAACCAATGAGACGACAGAAGTATCCAAAGCCTAGGAGACCAGATTGTAGGTGGTAAAGGACAAACCCATCTCTCCATCGAGGAATAGATACAATGGAAAAAGTAGGCGGGCATTGCACAATCTATCTCCCAATCTATCCACTCCTGATTTCCATTGACGTGGCCCAATGAGAGAACGACCTGCCACCTCAATCCTGAAGCATTGCAGCCTAGCCTTGCTGTCCCTGTAATAATAAAACCCCTGTAATGAATTGAAAGCCAAAGACTAAAAAGCTCCGTGTCTTTCTTGGTTTATTTTCTAGTCTTTTAACCGTCACTTTTAGTCCACAGGCGTGTTCGGAAGACTGATTTCTCTTTTATTTTTTTCTTATTTATGTTTGTTAATTTTTAAGAAATTAGGCTTAGTCCAAATTCAAAGTTACTCCTCCACTAGCATCAGCAATAAACACAGTGAAAAGACAGGCCATAGCCATGACCAAATACTTTATAAATCTTCTTCGTTGAGTGGATTTCTTTCACTCTTGCACTCTAAACGGCGGAGACTTTTTCTGGGTTGTTCTCATTTTGAGCTCTAGTGACAGCTTTTTTTAAGAGGCCTGTTAATAGTTCCATTTCTCTCTGTATATTCTTGGCCATGGCTCTCTGTGCATTTTCATTTCCCGCTCATATCAACCGGGCAGCAGCTTCAGATCCTCAAAAGTCTACTTCTTTTGCTTCCCATTTGCTTGGTGGGACAGATCTGCTTTTCCAGCCATTACATAAGCTCAATCAGGTTTGTAATGTCAAAATGGAAGTTCACTTGTCTTTTATGTGAAGAGAAAAACTGGGTTTTGTTCATTTTTGTCAAATTTTTTTAAAACTTGGTTCTTTGTTTTTACTAAATTCGAAGCTGTTTACTTTATTTAAAAGGTTTTTGAGTCTTGTTTACCGGGTTTAGTTTAGTTATCAGAAAGGGAGAGCCCGCCAATATATTCTCTTTTTAAATTTTCTGTTATCCATTCCTTGGTTTGGGTTTTCCCTCTTTGATTTGGAATTCAGTGAATTTTTGGGTTTTCAGTTAGAAGTATACGAAACTTTTGTTGAAAGAAATTGGTGTTTTTGTTTTGATTAGGTGCAGGTCAGGAAAAGGCCAGGTGGGGTTTGTGCATCACTATCAGAGAGAGCAGAATATCACTCCCAGAGACCACCAACACCTCTCTTGGACACTATAAACTATCCAATACACATGAAAAATCTTTCTGTCAAGGTAAAACAGCCAAAACATGTCAAACTATGTTTGAATTATGACACCTTAATCTCTTTCTTCATATGGGAATATGGGGAACTCTCCTAAACTGCATGTTTGAATAATCCTCAACACAGGAACTAAAACAACTAGCAGATGAATTGCGGTCTGACGTAATTTTCAATGTTTCAAAAACTGGGGGTCACTTAGGCTCAAGCCTTGGTGTGGTTGAACTCACTGTGGCTCTTCATTATGTCTTCAATGCCCCTAAAGACAAAATATTATGGGACGTTGGTCATCAGGTTCAATTATCATTTTTCTTAGTGTCTCCTTTCTTATAGCTTACTGTGAAAGACTTAATACTACTCTAATTAACAGAAAAAAGAAAAATCCTTCTGATGAGAGTTCATTTGATTTGCAGTCTTACCCTCACAAAATCTTGACTGGGAGAAGAGATAAGATGTATACTATCAGGCAAACTAATGGATTGGCAGGATTCACAAAACGATCAGAGAGTGAATATGATTGCTTTGGCACCGGTCACAGTTCAACCACAATCTCTGCAGGCTTGGGTATTAACCTCGTCCTTTTCCATTCATTTTGCAGAGTAAGGTTAATAAGTTGTAACACATAACCGATATTGGACTCAAATTTTTCCTAGTCAAAGATAACACATGTGGAAAGTATATACACCAATTCTTTCTAAAATCTGTCCCAAGGTTTTCCTTGTGTTGCATGTAAATCTTTTGAATAATTTCTTCATAACTAAAGTGCTGTGCATATATATTTTTGTTTATCTTTTTTATTCTGGGATGTTTTTCTAAGAAGTGGTTAGATATAGATGCCTTATTCTTCTGCTAGCATGCAATTTTTGCTGTGTTATAACCTTACAGGACAAGAACTTTTGCTTTTTCTCCCCTGTCATTACTTTTGAAGTCAATATGGTGAAGTCCTATTTTTTATTCCATTATGTAAAGCCTTGTTCACTTGGTCTTCGGAGATATAATCGTGCTGATGTTTTGGGTGGACAGGAATGGCTGTGGGCAGGGATCTAAAGGGAGAAAGGAATAATGTAGTTGCTGTTATAGGTGATGGTGCCATGACTGCAGGGCAAGCTTATGAAGCCATGAACAATGCGGGATACCTGGATTCTGATATGATTGTTATTCTTAATGACAATAAACAAGTTTCTCTGCCAACTGCTACGCTAGATGGACCTATACCACCTGTGGGAGCTTTGAGCAGTGCTCTTAGTAGGCTGCAATCAAACAGGCCTCTTCGAGAACTAAGAGAGGTTGCCAAGGTAAAGTAGAAAAGTGTAGAAGTTGAATAAATAAAAATATTTTGCCTGGAAACTAAAAGTAACTGGAACTAAATGTGGACTTGTTGCAGGGAGTTACCAAGCAAATTGGTGGGCCTATGCATGAACTGGCTGCAAAGGTTGATGAGTATGCTCGTGGAATGATCAGTGGTTCCGGGTCAACACTTTTTGAAGAGCTTGGACTATATTATATTGGACCTGTTGATGGTCACAATATAGATGATTTAGTTTCTATTCTCAAAGAGGTTAAGAGTACTAAAACCACAGGTCCGGTTTTGATCCATGTTGTCACTGAGAAAGGCCGAGGTTATCCATATGCAGAGAGAGCTGCTGACAAGTACCATGGTATAAAAAGCCTTTTTAGAAGAGATATCACTTCATATGATTTACTTTAACCAACTTGATTTATGACATTACTTTAAAGAATAAAAAAGAATAAATTGTACTTGGCTTTCTTTTCTCAGGAGTTGTAAAGTTTGATCTGGCAACTGGAAAGCAATTCAAAGGCAGTTCTGCTACCCAGTCATACACTACATATTTTGCAGAGGCTTTGATTGCAGAAGCAGAGGCTGACAAAAATATTGTTGCCATCCATGCTGCAATGGGAGGTGGAACAGGATTAAATCTCTTCCTTCGCCGTTTCCCAGAGAGATGTTTTGATGTTGGGATAGCAGAACAACATGCTGTCACTTTTGCCGCAGGTCTGGCCTGTGAAGGCCTCAAACCATTTTGTGCAATCTACTCATCATTTATGCAAAGGGCTTATGACCAGGCAAGCTACTAAAGCTTTCTACATTATTTCCTATCTTTTACAAATTGTAAAAGATTAATATTCTGTGTACTAATTCAAAATTCTGCATCAAATTCATTAAGAATGTGCTCTATTTGCTGCAACAGGTTGTACATGATGTTGATCTGCAGAAGCTGCCTGTAAGATTTGCAATGGACAGAGCTGGCCTTGTTGGTGCAGATGGTCCCACGCATTGCGGGGCTTTTGATGTCACTTTTATGGCATGCCTCCCCAACATGGTGGTCATGGCTCCCTCTGATGAAGCTGAGCTTTTTCACATGGTAGCCACGGCTGCTGCCATAGATGACCGTCCCAGCTGTTTCCGTTACCCAAGAGGAAATGGGTTGGGAGTTCAGCTGCCACCTAGAAACAAAGGAGTTCCACTTGAGGTGACTTTCGACCCAAGCTTCTACATGTTCCTATTGTGAAAAAGAAGAAGAAAACACTTAAGGAATCATACTAACTACTTAATTTCAAAATGCTTTTAATATTCCTACAGATTGGAAAAGGCAGGGTACTGATTGAAGGGGAAAGAGTGGCACTATTAGGCTATGGATCAGCAGTTCAGAGCTGTTTAGGTGCTGCCTCTTTATTGGCATCACATGGCTTACGGTTGACAGTTGCAGACGCCCGATTTTGTAAACCATTGGATCACACTCTCATCCGCAAGCTGGCAAAATCACATGAGGTTCTCATTACAGTGGAAGAAGGATCAATCGGGGGCTTTGGTTCTCATGTCGCACAGTTCCTTGCCCTTGACGGTCTTCTTGATGGCACAGTAAAGGTACCAATCTAAAATCATGTACTTGAACTTCGTCCATAGCTGTAGTAATTGGAAGTGGTTTAGCCATAGAATCCTTTTTCTTTGCATTGAAACTTCCCATTTAATTTGCAGTGGAGGCCACTTGTTCTTCCTGATCGGTATATAGACCATGGATCACCAGCTGACCAGTTGGCCGAAGCTGGTCTTACACCATCACACATTGCTGCGACAGTATTCAATGTACTCGGACAAAAAAGAGAGGCTCTTGAGATTATGTCCTCAAGAAACTGAAGAACCCCATCAGCTTGAATTTCCCATAATGTACAAAATTTTGTTTTTCCTGTTACATTGATGTAAAAAGAAGAATCACATCCTAGGAATTGTACTACTTTGCCATATAATGTAATATGTAACAGAACAATTTGATTTAAACTTATGAAGTAATATCTGAATTTACAAATCTTGGAAGTCTTGCCACCTTTGGCATAATAGTACATTTATGGCTAAGTAATTGGCTACTGTCCTATCTTCTAGCCCATCATGTTGTCAGCAATTTGTTGGTATTAAATCAAAGGGAGCCATCCTGCGTTTTATGAAAATCTTCCACCGTCAAACATGTTGTTAGATCATTCAGGTTTAGTGGATGGCAACGTCATCAACAGTGATACATGTATGAAAACATTAAGAGTTAAATCTATGCATGCATGACACTTGGCCAAGTTGTAGTTGTCTTCAAAAGCTTGTTAGTGGCATTGAATTTTCAACAGGTAAAGACCTAGATAGCTGCCCTTTTTTAAATCAATAGGTGTGGGGTGGCAGCTTGCAAGTGGAAGGTAGAGCTTCCAACGCACCAATCTCTTTATTAATGGATAAAAAGGTTTGGGGCATGTTTGACCTCACTTCCATTACAAATTTTAATGAACTCCAACAACCAATGGATAGTTAGGCTTCACTGTTTGTAGAAATGCAAAGGTGCTTGTGCAGGAAAGAGCCATGGAAAGTCAGGTTGGCAAAAGGCAAAGAAAACTCTGGTGGGGTTTTCGTTTGTATGCAATTGACACCTCTTCTTCAACGAAGCAATGGGCGGTGCAAAAGATATGACCCTCGTCATAACATTGCGTGTACCAAAACCAAAGGGAAAAGAAGCCAAAAGCAATATCTAAAACATTTACCCCATCACTCTGCTTTCAAATCCAAGTCCAATGTTAGGCAGGGTTCGCCAGTGGGAGATATTTGATTGGCTGTTGTCTCTATGCCATTCCCAAAGAAGAAAAGAAACCACTAGAAGGGAGGAGAAAGTAAGTTCTCGAGACAGGAAATGGTGGTATTAATGGAGAAAAGAGAATTGAAAAATGAGTCAATTGGTTGCTTTTTTAAGCTATTTAAATAACAATTGTAATGTATACCTTTGTCTAAATTTGTTGGTCATTTTCACAAAAATGGATTGATAAAGAAAAAGAGACAGAAAGAGTAATTCTCTATCATATCATCCCTCAAGATATACATAACAAGATGATGTGTTTATTTAAAAATTCAATGAATATGGTCATCACTCATCTATAACTTGAATCTTATCGACTTATCAAATTAGTAAATTTGATATTATTTGTCCCATTTGAGTCCATGTTTTGAAGAACTAATGGATAAAAACCAAAAAAGGTAGACAATCCAAAATAATCAAGTTGTTTTCTTTATTTCATTAATACAATTGGTATCTCTGAACTTATCTTTTGACTTTGTCACAATGTCTAATACAATTTGAGACGCAATGAATTTTCTTTCACAAGATTGAACATGCATTTGGATTCTCATCACTAAACATCATCATCAATGCTTCATTACACCTACTCAACGGTAATGAATTTACAAACGGTTTACAATTCTCGTTACTTGTATCTTTTGAAATCTCTTCTTTTTTCTCTTTAACCATAATTTCTATCTTCTTTCCCGTCTTCTTCTTTAGTTTTTTCAACACTTTCTGCGGATCGATTTTACCCGATATTACAACTTTGTGTTTATTCATATCCGTCGTAAATTTCTCCACACCTGTATATGCAAAAAGAACGAGATAAAAAAAAGAAAAAACATTATCAATCCGATAAATGAAAGTTTATCATGGGAAAATTTACATGAAATTGGAGAAAAGGGTACCTTTCAATTTAGCAATGGCTTTGGCAACAGTTCTTTCACATGCATTGCAATGCATTGAAACTTTAAATTCTGCAACAATTACCTTTCCAATGAACAAGGGAAGAAGAAATCAATCCCACCAGTAGAATTATGGATGTAATGGGGTTGGCGAGATGTTACAGTCTTACCTTTTTTTCATCTTTTTTCTTCTCATTTGCCATTGAAACTGTAAAAACCGAAGGGATCAAAACACAAGCATGTAAAGGAATGTGAAAAGATGGAGGGGAAGGTGTGGTTTTATGGCAGTAAATATTTTGAATTTGTATGATTAAGGTTGCAGTTATATACCAAAGAGGGAATTACCAACAGTTAATTTTAGGGAAGATAAAAAGAATATAACTTTTGCGCTTCCCCAGTGATTACCCAATAATCAAGTTGGACCAAATTTCTAATTCCTTTATTGCCCTTTGCCAAGTAACTGCCCTATCTATGAAATTTGACTGTTAATTATCTTAAATTATTTTTTTATGAAGATCATAAATTCGAGTTAAGGGGATGGAGTCAAGTCAATTTCTTACATTAAATTAAAAATAAAATTCCTCTCTCATAATTTTATTCTGAATTTTGAATTTTAATAGTACAAATAAAAAACCCAACGATAAAAATGACATTAATACAAAAAACTTATTGCATGTTGAAGAGCAATGAATTGTTAAGATGATATTTGATTAAAACCTAGTATTTTATTAATTATGTAAGTAAATCGACACGTTTTTGGAATATGTAGGTATGGAGACGAGGAAGCAAGAGAGAAATTGGATGCTTTAATTAATCAAGGGAGAATTCCAAGCATGGTGAAAGGTACTACATGGTGTAACAGATGGAATAATAACTTAGAAAATTCTAGTGTAAAGTCAAAGGAACTTAGCAAAAAAAAAAAAAAAGGCTGTTGACTGGAAAAACGTGTTCATTGATTGATGCCTTAAATGGAAGGAAAAGTACAATACAAAAAAGAGATAATGTTGTAATTGATGAAATCATGTGCTACTTGGAATAAACATTGTTATAATTTTTTAATATGATTTGGATTTTTGGACTGTCCGTAAATTATATTTAATTAATTTTTCAATATGGGATAACTGAAAAATGGGGCAATGAAACAGCTTGGCAAGAAACAGCTAAAAAAGCTTGCAAAATGGAGGATGAATATAGGCAAAAAAATGCCTACAATGAATTAACTTTTCTGAGTTCTGAGTCAGTTTATTACATTGCAGCAAAATAGTACACATGATTAATTTGCTTAAAAAGTTTATTCGATTATTGTTGTATTAATTCATATTCTTTCTCTAGAATCTTGAATGCAATACAACAATGCAAGTGATTGGAATGCAAATGCAATCCTTTTCATGGATTGACAACACGGCAGTTTGCCCTGATTTCTCCTGCATTTCCAGTGAGAACTTCAATGGCTCCCATCTTCATCATTGATGTCGCAAAGGCAGGGAAAAATGAACGTTTTCTTCGTAACGTAGTCACCAACCCTCTCGAGTGCCCGTCTGTAAGAAGTGCAGCATCGGATTGGAAAAGCCCCTTGTTTTGCAGCAAGACGTCGTAGTAATGCGTGTCGAATTTCAGTGAACTTCCAGGATCCATTTCCACAGTGATTGTCTGACTTGCGGGGTTGGGACACTGCTTTCTCAGGAAGATGGCGTATGTTCGGTCCAAGCTAGGGTCAGCATCGCCTTTGCCGGTGAAGTTGTAAAGCCTCCTTGAGAAAGCTCCACAGTGAGAAACACCGATGGTATGTGCACCTGTTCAGGGAAATTCATAGATTTATTCGAATGTCACATGCATGCCACTAAGGCAAGCTTTTGTCAACATAGGAACATGCTTGTGCGTGTATAAATAGGCAAATCAGAAAGGAAACTTATACCTGAAAGAATTACGAGATCATTAACATCAAGACCTTTCTTGTTGAATGTTTGCAACAGGCTGCTGAAATTTGCAGAGGGTCCAGGGATGTTTCCATTGATCTCAGATGCAAGGGAAATTCTACCGTCTCTCCTTCCAAGAGGCACGTCCCAGAGGCGCCTCCCAAACTGTAATATAACAAAAGATTTGAAATGTTACTAATTATATATACTTGCTGCTGCATTGTATAGTTCACTTTAGAAATTGGGTGTTTACCGGGGCAGAAACTGCATCACGAGCTGCCAAGGCAAGAATGTCAGCACAGGAAACAACCTTTGGGCAAGCTTTTTCGAGTGCAGTCTTGATGTCGTCGATCACGTCGAAACCAGACAAAGATAGATTAGGAACTGCTTTCTTCTCAGACGGAAAACTGCTATTGACTGTGTCCAGCAGCACAGATGCATCACATCCCTAACATAACAAACATGTTCATCACCAAAAGAAGAAACAAAAATAGAGTCAGTACTTGGCTTGGCTTCCTAAGAAACCAAGAAAAGCACATTGTTTTGAAATAAATTTTTGTATTGGTTACCCTAACAAAGCAGTCATGGAACTGCATCCTGATAAGTTTAGCACCCAAAGCTGGATTAGTCCGGGCTCTTTCCCGGATGATGCCTCTAACAATCTTCTCAGCCCGTGGGCAAGTTCTCCTATAGTAGTTGTAACTCAGGTTACTAAACCCATGCGCACCACGTGCATTGCAAACCTCAACTATTCCAAACAAAGCAAGAGAAACAAAGAGAACGAAAATGCTATATCCAGCCTTCATTTTCACCGGATTTTAGAATCAAAATTGAAGAAGAAAAGATCAAAACACAATCGAGCTGAGTGCTTAACAACTCGAGATAGTTTCCTTTATATAGACAAGGAAATGGATGTGCTAGGACGATAGTATAACAATATTAAAATCAACCTCAACCTTAGATTGAGGGTTTTGTCAATGACCCCCCCACTTTTTTTTTTTTATTCCTCCAAAGCCAATCTAACTATATATCTTGAAACTCTCCATTATTCAAACTGAACCTTCCCAATTAAACAAACCAGATGAGACTGGATCAGGCCGTGGCCACCTCCAGTTTTAAGAACTAATTCATTCATTTGACCTTATTTTTTTAATCAATAATTTATCAACATTTTAGGGTGACAACCCAATTGAGGAATCCGAGCTCCAATTATTTGCACTTATATGTAATAAAGAATGAACACAAACTTTCTCTTTGCTTTTGTGAAATTGATAAATACCCGAATCTCACATTTTAAAAAAATCAATAATTTCTCTTCTCAAAATTTAGATAAAATTAAATATTTCGTAGAATTGACGAAAAATATTTTGTCGAAAATACTTATAAGTTACAAACTTATAATGAACAACAACAATTTATCAATTTACGGTAAAAATAAAACTGGGTTTTTCACAGAGATTTTAGAAGCAATTAATTGATTCTTTGAAAATAACCATAAATCCGTTTCCAGACCAAGAAAGGAAAAATTTATCTGAAATTAATGTTCCCTAAAACATGGATGATATCACGGTGAACCGTTTACACAAATATTATATACACATAAACACAACTGTGACGAGGGTGGCAGTGCGCGGCACCTTGATTCCCGGCGGTCATTTGCTCAAATCCTTGGTTTCTTCCTTCGAATTTAGGGTAAATTTGCTCAGAGTCATGTCATGCAATTGCAGTGCAAGTTGCAAGCTCTGCTCCTCTCTCTACTTAATACTTCTTCTTGGTTTGTACTTGGACGAAGTCTCATGATCTTATCACTTTGTTTCACACCTCCAAGAGACAAAATTTCCTTGTTTAAAATTTCAATGACATTCCGGAATCCAATGGGCTATAGAGACGAAGTGGACAGGCTGTAATTACCCAGGGATTAGTGCTGTGGTCTTTATACTGATTGATTAAATTATTTACACTAGCAATGACATGTGCCTTGTTTCATTAAAGAAAGACAGGGTGGAGAGAGTCAGAGAGAGTTGCCCTTGGGACTCGATGCAAAATTTTGGTTATAACATTATCAATATATATTTTTCGTATTTGGACTCGCGTACGGTGTTTAGCTTATTTTAAATACGCTTTTAATAAAGGATTAGATTTAATTTTTCTTTTTGGAAACTATAATAAAGGGTTAGACATTTAGCATTCAGTCTCTTGATCTTCTTTTAGATTTCTCGAATGGAAGTCTAACCCAATAAGTCTCCACTAACTTGTTTAAGCTTTAGTACGAATATTCTCTACACAATTAGAATTTCGTTTTGTGCCTGTCACGATGTAGATATTCCAACTCCCAATATTCGTCAAATCCTGAAAATGCCATTTATGTATTCTCATTTCTTGGTCAGTCTATTTTGAACTGAGATTTATTACATGCATTTATATATACTATATTCTGTGTACTATAAGGGGAAGGATGCAGGCCCCTCTAAATTTAGAAACATTCACCAATATCAAACTCATAAAGCAATATTCCTTGATTTTGACATTTCTCCTTGCACTTCAGGCTGGCCTTAATCAACACCAGCCCTTAAAATCATCAATTAAGTGATACTTATGGAATCATTTCTTCGGATGCACAGAATCATATTTTTATTTCAAAATTATCTTTTTATTGGTGATTTACGATCAATTAACGGTTAGAAATTAATTTTGATTGTGATTTTATCTTGTAATTATGTTATCAAATCATGTCATATGTCATGTAAATAAAAAATATAAATTGATATTGAATTTGCGAACGATTAATTTTTTATTAAGATTTAATTTTAAGTAAAAATTTAGAAGTTTGTTTGAATGTAATAATAATAAAGGATTTAATTAAATAAACGAGTATAATACAAAAACTTATTTTAAAGTTTAAGCCTTTTTCCGAATCTCTCGATTCATTATCTCCTGGAGGCATGATGCATGACACTCATTTTTTTTTTCATCAATGATTGTGCAAAACGAGCTAAGAAAACATGAGGGTTCTCTGAAATTCTTCCAAATGTTGCTGAAATTTGGATTTAGTTCCCAGGGTGCATCCCCACTTTTGTAAGTAGTTGGATGATTAATATGTTAAATATGTATTTCATCGTTAAGATCGAATCTGATTACATGTATCTAATCCTAGAATATAATACCCGACATAATCATCGAGAGAGATGTCTTATTTGTCCTCACCACCACAGCCATGGCTTTTACCATGGATGCAAAGCTGTCCAAGGGCTTTTTCGGGTAATCTCTGACCTGCCATCTCGACTTGAGTAAGGTATACGTAACTTCATTTGTAAATTAACCACCAAAGGAAACAGCATTTCGCGCGGCCAAGGCGATGACATCGGAGCAGCGGACAGTTTCAGGTCATTCATGGTCTTCTTCTAGTTTTTTTAACTTGTAATTGTATCATGAATGACATCATTTTCAGATGCGTTGCCACCAGCTGAATCCAACAGAAAATGAAGCATCTCACTCCTGCAGCACATGGAATAACAACTGCTGCTTACTCTAATTAATCATGTAATTCAAGCAAGAAACAAGAAAAGTGCAAGGTGATGATCACCCGAGCAATAATGAAACCCAGAGGTATGTCGGGTTAGAATGTAAGAAACTTGTCATTGCAAAATGCAGCGTTTAACTTAACAAGATAGGCATATGGTAATGGAGGCTTAGACGCTTAATTAGCTATCAAGCTATAGGGTTAGCCGCAAACCTTGCTCCAGCTCCCATGGAAACAAGGGAAAGAAAGCTTGGTAAACTTATAATTAATGAGTTGTTTTTTTCTAAAGAGGTTATTATTATATTTGTTAGACAACTTCTCTAGTTGATTCAATAATATTGGAAGACTTTTTAAGTCAAATATATATAAAAAAGTTGAATCGAGCCAATCATTGAAATATGTTTATTTCCATGGAACATGAAACCCAAACAAATTGTAACTAGTTATTAAACAAGACTTTGATAGCTACTTCAAAGGGAAAAACATTGAAATTATTTTCACATGATTTGAAACAAAGGAACAACTTTTCCTTTTGAAAATACTTGAACTTGAAGAACCCCAGACTTCAAAAGCACGACAGCTTGCCATCATCAGGAATTGATCACAGTACACTTTTTTCTGATCTCTCCTGCACTTCCTGTAAGCACTTCAATTGTCCCCATCCTTACCATTGATTGTCTAAATTCAGTGAAGAATGTTTTCGAATTAAGCATCTCATCAACAATATTGCTAGAGCCCTGGTCTGTTAATAGGGCGGCGTCAGATTGGAAGAGACCTTCGTTTTGCTTCAAGATTGTGAAGTAATTGTTGTCAAAAGATAGGGAGCTTCCAGGGTCCATTTCCACTATAGTTGTGTTGTCTGAGAGGCTTTGGCATTTTGTTTTCAAGAAATCAGCATAAGTTGAGTTTAGAGATGGATCTGCATCACCTTTTCCTGTGAAATTGTATAGCCTGTTGCTGAAGAAATTGCAATGTCCTACTCCAATAGTGTGTCCACCTGACCAAGTTTTCCTTCCAGGTTAGACCAGTTCTATCTATTTTATTAGGGATTAGTTTCTTTTCTTTTTTTTCCTTTTTGTGGCACGTCAAAACATTTTGATGGGCTTGGTGTTAAAATAGAATTTTGTTAAGCTCTTTGACATTAACTTATATTTCTGAAATTCTGTGATTGGTGCAGGTAAAAGAGAGTTGTTTAATTAAAGCTAACTTTCTCTGAAGTCTTTAGTTGGAATTTCAGGCTGCGGCCAAGCAAAGTAGCTGCAGCAGACACTTGCATGGGAGCAAGCCCTGTTGCTTTTGTGTTTCTAGTTTCTCAAAATTATATAGACTTTACCTGACAAAACAACAAGATCCTGAACTGTAAGGCCTTTGTTGGCAAAAGATTGTTTCAGGGTGGCGAAGTTGAAGAAAGGTGAAGGAATGTTGGCAAGAGCCTCGGAAGCTCTGGAAATGGTTCCATCTCTTCTCCCTGTTGGCACTTCCCACAATGGCTTTCCAAACTGAAAATTACATATTCAGTTGGTCATCATATTAGTACTGTTAACTGCTTAAGTAATGAATACTGAAACTTACCTGGAAGGAAACCGAGTCTCTAGCTACTAAAGCTAAGATATCCGCACAAGAGACTACTCCAGGACATGTCTCCTCTAGCTTGCTCTTGATCTCATCAATAACATCAAATCCTGCCAAGGATTGGTTTGGAATTGCCTCCTTTTCCGCTGAGTTATTTGCTGTAGAATCCAACAGCACTGAGCCATCGCAACCCTAAGAAACAAGCCAAAATCACTGTCTCAAACTAGAACTATATTACTAATTTGGAAGCACAGATTGATGAATGCTGGAAAATAATGGGAATCTTCTCGCATGCAAAATACTGAAAATATCAGTAGCATACACATCAAATTTGAAGGTTTTTAACATTGATCTTACAAATGTTTTAAGTTTCAGTGATACACCAAGAATTAATGTTAAAGAACATGGTAATACGGAGCAGATACTACATGAGATATGAGTGTTAGTGTAGTTACCCTGACAAAGCAATCATGAAAATGCATTCTTAGAAATTTTGCAGGCAAAGTAAAATTGCTAGCAACATATTTCCAAGTGATGCTTTGAACAATATGCTCAGCAAGGGGGCAACTCGTCTCATAAAAGCTATTGCACAACGCCCCTCCTTGGCATAGTACTCCCACAAATCCACTCAATCCTATCAGAGAAATCAACGAGAAAACCAAACTATTCTTCATCTCTCTCTCTCTCTCTCTCTCTCTTTGATCTCTTTCTGAGCTTCTGTCTCTTTAAATTTTGCTGCATTTTTGAGCTAAGACATTGCATCCTTATATACAAAGTTGATGACCTTCTCCTCACTGCGAGCAGTTAATCACCCCGCTTTAAAAATGGATAAAAAGCCTCAATTTTAATGTCTAGGGTCAAAAGTTTCAGAATATTTGACTTTTATTCACTGTATTAGTTGAGATGTGGCTGCACCATAACGGATTAAACCCATAAATTAACAATTTGAACTCAAGTAGTACTTACAAATGCAGGTATTAGGTATTGGCGTTAAGCCATTAAATTTTTTTATTTATTTATAAAAAAAAATATTACACGGTCATCCTGAAATGATTTCATAATATTGAAAGATTCAAAGATTTATTTATTATAAAATTAGTTCTTCATCATTAAAAATAAACTTCGAAAAAAAATAAATTAAGCAAAAAAGAAAAAGAAATGGTAGTTGTTAACCAATTGAACCAATCCTTCCAACCAAAATGTGGAAATCTCATGTAGGACTATGGAGTATAGACTTGAAATAAAGAGTAAAAAAAAAAATAGAATAGGTAAAAGCAATTTATATATATGTTTGACAAAGAAGACTGAAAGATTAGTTGCATCCACCAAGCTTTTCTACACCATCATGAGTGACAAATGTTACTAATTCTATTACGAAATCCTAATCTTTTAATTTATCAAGCTGACCTCAATGAAAAGATAGTTCGAAATTAGGGTTAATATCGACTAATATTTTATTTTACCTTTTTTGTATTATTTTATTTATAGATTTTATACTTAAGACAAAGTCGTTTGTTTCATCATTTTAATTTTTTAAAATCATAATTGTTGGATATTAAATTAATGATAAGAAGTTAATGTTATAACGTTTAGTATATACGAGAAAGTATTTATTAAAATTTTTAAAAAATAACGTTGTAAGGTTTGATTTATAAATATTTTACTAAGAATATGATATTAATAAATTAATTAAATTTTAGAGAATTAAATTAATTAATTAGTTATTTATATGAATTAAAAAGTAAAAAAAAATCTGATGAATCTTTTATTGAACTTGAACATTTTATTAAGTTTGAATTTTTTTGAATATATGAATTTCAAATTTTTATCAATTGATAATTATTAAAGGAAAATATTTTTTTTTACTGTGCTTTACTTAATTTTTCTGGGTAAATTCATGTGAAAAGGATAAACATGAACACAAACATAAACTTTTGGTGTTATTGGCTGCAATATATCTAATTATAAATTTCAGTTTCTTTTAAAATAAAAGGGAGTTGTTTGCCGAATCTTACATATTATATTTCCTCATGAAAAAAATATAAAGTTATTATAGTAACTAATGACCATACACTTAACCGAGTCAATATCACTGCAATTTTTTAAATATTAAATCAAAAAATATATAGGAAGTCAAATTAGTAATAAAATTAGTCAATAATTAAGGCTCTCTTCTTTTAATTTTAAATTATTCTTGTTTGAAAATCCTCAAAAATATGTAATTAAATAATCAACGAGTTTGAATGAGTTCCAATAGGTCATAAATGGGTCGGGTTACAACTATTCGTTCATTACCCATTTAATTTGTATTTAAATAACGACCCATATCCCATTACCCATTTGCTCTGTTGATAAGATTAATTGACTTAATGGAAAATTAATTTTGAGATTGGGTTTGGCATTGCACCCTTTTGCTCCATTCAAAATGGTCCAATCTTCTTCCTTTTCTTTCCAATTTTTCTTAAATTTTCTTTCTATCCAACCTTTTCACCTCACATAATTAATATTAATAATAATTTACTTATAATTATTAATAAATTATTTTTGGGGCGTGATATCATGGTTGCTATATGATGAAACTGGGGGTTTATGATAGTTTGATCCCATAAGTAACCATTTGAATGCTATTGACCCATCTATTTACAATTCTCATTAGGCAAATATGATTTAATAGACAATTCTTAATAGGCAAAACATGATACATATAACCAACCCACTAATCTAAAGTTTAGACAAATATAATTTACAAAGTTGTTTTTGCACTCGAACATAAAATAATATTTACAAATATTTAACTCAATGATAATTGTATGCATTTTTTCGATTCTATAGGCAATCTGTTGGAAGCAATCTCTCTTTTCTTCAAGAAAGAAAAGTGCAGCAGATATATTCTTGTCTTATCAGTCTCAAAATAATTAAAAAGAAGAACACGAAGAAGAAGAAAAAAGAAGCAACATTCAAGGGTATCCAACTGCCATGCAAGTCTCCCAGAAGAGCCTGTCTTCCATACCATCCATTACCTCTCCGCACAAATTGATATCAAACCTCGGTTCCTCTTCTCCCTCCTCGGCTGATGCATATCCCAAGGCTTCATCTATAGACCACATCTCGCAACTGCTCCAACCATCCGCAGGCTCATCCCAATCACTGAAATCTTGGTCGCCATCAAGTTGAAGAACTTCATAACAATCGTCGAGTCTCTCACTTGTGTCACAGCTGCATGACTCTGCATCATCTTCATCAGCAGCTATGCCTACATCCATGTTGTGGCACTGCTGGATGATGGGTTCACAGTCCAGCTCAGAGTCCC
This sequence comes from Theobroma cacao, assembly GCF_000208745.1. NCBI lineage: Eukaryota > Viridiplantae > Streptophyta > Magnoliopsida > Malvales > Malvaceae > Theobroma > Theobroma cacao. The sequence goes on from NC_030853.1 coordinate 30,076,460, forward strand.
CGCTGTCTTCGACAAGGAGGAAGCAAGTAACATCCACTATTCCGTTCTTGTTGTCCATGTATGCAAAGCTATAGTACATAGAGAAAAGTAAATAGAGTGGTCGTCACTGTTCTATTAAGACTTTAAAAAAAATTTCTCATTAGGTAAAGCTATGCTGTTTCTGTCTAGTGTTTATTCATATTTATATCGTTTCGGTGAATAAGTTATTGTCATTGATGAGCATTGACTACGCCCATACATTTCACCTTTCTTCTTAAAAGGTGTTAGGTTCTCGCTTGAAAATCCATTTTTATTGGTGGGTTTCATGTCATCCATCCATTGCTCTTTTCTCAAGTCATGGTCTATAGCTCCTTTTGACACGAAAGAGAGAGAGAGAGAGAGAGAAGAAAACCAGCCAGTCGATTTTTGAATTCTTGGTCCATGGAGGCTTGGAAAAGAGGTGGAAAAGAGAAAGAATTTGCTTATTCGTTGCACATCCATGACCCATCAGCACAGGCTTTTGTATTCTAGAATTTAATTCCAGGGACCATTTCAGATGGGACTAAACAGACCCTAATCAACTAAATAAAAAACCACTTGGAATATGTTGGACTGGTAAGTCATGAAATGCAATAATTAAAGCAAAGGATATTGGATGACTATGTCCATAAACAAAGATTATATCAGTAATCAGAATCACATTTATTGCGTGTCTATTCCAAACCCCGTGAATCAGAACAAAGGTAATTAATCTAGAAGTAGTACTGTTTCAACTTGTACCAGCAAGGAGCTTTGTGTGATGCTAGGATGACTCATTGTACCGCCTTAATTCCCCATCGCATCTCTCCTAATTTAGCGACCTGTTTAAGGCACTACGGTTACCAACCGTCCAAAGGACGGTAAAGTGTTCCACATTCCATGCAATAAGTTCTGGTTGAATATATAAACAGTGGTTTTACAGTGATATTTTAACTTCTCTCAAGCAACAGAGAGCTCGGGCCACTGACCACCATTGTCGAACACTCGTGGAATTGAATTTAGGCAATCATTTCTCGAAGACCCTTTGCGATTAGGAACTCCAAGTTGATACGCTTGCTCTTGCTGAGGGCAAAGTTGAGAATTCCATGGAACAGTACCCTTGACTTGTGTTCTTGTTATGTACTATAAAACGATTAAACTTTGTTTACTACTTCTTTGGTTGGACATATTAGCTGTTGGATTCTACCGACGCACGGCTTCAACATTTTTTTCGATGTGATGAGCACTAAAAGTCTTTTCATTGGAGGCAGCAGCACTCAGCTTAAGATCGGATGCTTCCCACTCTTTTCTTTTTCTTTCAAGACTATATTTTGGCGACATGTTGTCTGCATGTCTGAGGTCAAAATATTAGAAAAAAGAAAGGACTGAACGTTGAGCCTGTTTGGAACTGTGTCAATTTCAGAAACTATGTATGTTCAGATCATCACTCACTTTATTCAAAAAGATGAATTAGTAAACAGTACACACAAATGATGAAATTGGAAACGGGGTTGAAATATATATACCAATGGAACTCAAAGAATAGAGAGGTAAAAGTTCACTACTGTCAAGTGGTCTTGATTTATGAATATTAAGTCTAGGTATAGTTATTGGAGTTTGGGGAGGATGAGATTCATGATCAAAATCCTGTAATTTGGTTGCTTCTTGATTACAACACTCTCAATGAAACGAGTGCTTAAAAGGGTCGCTAAGCAACTTTGCTCCTTACAGCATTACTTGTTAAGCAGGAGGATTTTTCATGATCATATGCCCAACATATGTTATACTGACATCATCCCTTCCTGCCTTCTGTTTGTTCATTTATGAAAGGGCAAAAGAAACAGCAAAAAGGTGCTAGAAAGACTCTGGCTCTCTACCTGCATCTCCTCCTAATAAGAGTTAGCTGCGGCTGTTAGGCACTGATGTGCAACCAGCAACCACCAAATGATCCTCCCCATTTGACTCCTTCTAAAGTGTGATGCTATCCTTGATTGTTAATTCAACCTTCCTTGGCACTTTTTGAGAAATAATAGATGACAGATCAGGATGAACAAATGAAGCAAATTAGCAGTCATACCCACTTGAAGAACACTGATGTTAAAAAATAACAATATTCTGTTTACTCATTGAGAATCACATAACCTTCTAGGGACAAATCCAAAGTTTCTCTTAACATAATCATGTCAGAATCCACGGTCTATGAGTAGTGATAATAGCTAGCAAGATCCACATGCTAGAAGAAATCATCCATGTCAATGTTTGGGGATCATATAAACAAATATCAGAAGATCAAAACTAGTCTCTGATTCTCTGTTATGGAGTAGTTTTGCAACATCAGGTAATGATAGTTTTGCAACATCAGGTAATGATACTTGTACAGCCATGCAATGTATATAAGCAAAGTGCAAGAATGAATTTAGGATGACAATTGCTTAGATTCCTCTGGAAGAGTATAACTAATACTATAAGATAATATTTTGGGAATAGCCAATCAATTTGCCTACTTGGACATACAAACAATGAATACACAAATCCGCTAGAACTATCTCAAGGAAAACTGGTGACAACTCACTTGCTCAAATAAGATTGTCATATTCTTAACTACCAGAATGGTTTTATGTCCTTATTTGTATTGATGCTCTTCACTACAAACAAATCGTATAAGAAATTCCAGCTTGTTGATGAATTGTTTAATTCTTTTCCCTTTTTTGTTCCTATCAAGACTCTGTTACAAAAATGAATCACATATTCGAAAATTTTTGTAGTTAATCCTTTAGGCAAATGTCCTCAAAGCAGATTGTAATCAAATCAGCCATATTCCATTCATCTCTTACACATTATCAGTCTAAAACATTTGATTATATTAATGAATAAATAGATTTGTAAATTTAAAAAATCATAGCCAAATATAAGGCAAATGGCACACCAGTCAAGTTGCATGACTAAATTCATTCCAAAATTGGCCTATCAATAAGTAAAATTGATCTACAAAACAGGCATCAAAAGGGTTTCTACTCAACTTATTTCAGAACTGACATCAAAACTCAGATGAACACGTTCATTCTTGATGCCAGTAAGTGTATTGTGCTGTATAACCAGCTTTATGCTCAGAACATGAACAAATAAAACAGTAAGAAGAGCCCATTTCTAGAGGTAACCCTATTAGGAATTTTTCCTTTCTTGTGCATCATGATTTCTCCAAGGATTAAGAGCTTCCCTGATTGTTTGAGCCTCAGGGGAACTCTCCCAAGCGCGCTTCTCTGATTCCAGAACAGTCACCTTGTCATCTACAACATACAAAGCTAAAGGTTCAATCAAGACTTACAGACCAGAATGTGGCAAGATGAATTACCATATAGCATACCATTTAACAGCCAAACTCAGGCTATGATCTTTCACCAAAATAGTTAGGGACCTTATCAATCTTCTTTTACCTTAAACACTAAGGCGACTGAGATTTAGGGGTAACAAATAACAGTTCAAACCGAATCTCTTTCAACCAATTGTTAAGGTTCCACCACGACTAACTTTCACTGATGCTTGTTTTCACTAACTATACAGTGATAAGCTGATAGCAGTAAGATATTATTTTAAATTATTAGGACTATGAAATTGACCATACTCATAGCATTAATATAAGAAATTAGGACTTGGAAATAAGATTTTAGATCCACATTTCAGACCATCTTTGGTGTCCATTCATATGACTTATAGACTTCAAAATTAACCATTCTTACCATAACAAAATTTTGAAAATTTCAAAACAAAATCATCCTTGGGTTCAAAAGTTTGAATTGACAATCAAAATAACTTCAACATAAAGCCAGAACTTAACAACAATAATATGGAAATACTACTATCGCTTCAAACCCAAAATTAGGAATCATAAAGACATCAAACCACAACAACCAGAGCAGACGGAAAAACAATAACTACCCTTTTTTTTCCTTATGAAGAATGAACCATAACATGCTGAAATGGAATCAACTTAGATAGATGAAAGGGGAAAAAATTGGAGGGTTCTCACACAGAAGCCAGTCTTTATCATGAACATCTCCATGGAACCTCCAATTAGAGCTGAACCAACCGCAATCTTCAAATACCAATCAAGAAACTTTATTCTCATTCTTTCTATTTACTGCACAAAATAATAATAGCTCATTCAGAACTTCAATAAATATATATTTATATATATTGCCCCAGCTAAATTGTACTACAGAGATGTCAATTACAAAGACTAATATTTGATACTTTAACTAAAACTGCAAAACAGATATGAAGCAAAATTCTTATCGTTAGGAATTTGTTGTCTAGAAAAAGTGATTCCAACTTGACTCAAAAGAAAGAAAAAAAAAAACTTTCTTCTATTGTGATCCAAAATTTTCAGGGACGACAAGGGACCTTGAGCTGCTTGAGGAAGAGGGATGAAAGAGAAGTGTGCTCATAAACCAATTGAGACTGCGGTCCAGCCGGCTGACAGCACCGTCATCTCACTATCCGCCGCCACCACCGACGCTGCCGAGGGAATCCCAGTCGGCGATGCAAAATATTGTCGTCAACATTGAAGGCAGACATAAAGTTGACAGATATACGGGAAATGCCATTGTTCAGTAATAATCTTCTTCCCAGAAAATTTCATCTTTCTTCTAATTGTGAATTGTTATAGGAAAATAGACAGACAGACAACCAAATGCAGAAAGTTCACAACTTGGGACAAAATATGTACCCAAGCTTTGTTGTTTCCAAAACTGTTTGAAGAAAATATCTACGAAAATGACTACACCTTCTTAAATCACACCTCCAATAACCCAAATATCCAACAAAAGCATTTTAAAGAAGAAGTATTAAAAAAAAGCCCTAATTTCCTCAAGAAAAAGGGTCCTAATTCTCAGAAAAAGAAAAAAGGAATGCATGAGAGATGCATGAATAATTACCTGAGAAGAACAAGAAGCGGCGGATTCGGCCGTGAAATTTGACCGAAATGTGCAAGTGAGCGGCTAAGGTTCCACCAGCGGCGAGAGGAGGAAGAAGATGAGAAGGAGAAAATAGAAGAGAGTGTCAGGCAATGGCTAGGACAATTTGGTAAAAAAAAAATTATAACTTTCCCTTCCCAAAAGAGAGTTACTTTCCTTGCGTGACGGAAGGGAATGACATTTCCCAGCCTAATCACTTTACAGTGGGAATCCGCAACACCGGATACAGGAAAATAGAACGTGAAACGGCAACATCTTGGGTTTTATTATTATTATTATTTTTTTATAATTAAAAAAAAGTTTAAATTTTATTTTTTAAGTAGATAGATTATATATTAATTAATGAGTTAAAAGTTTAAATATTTATTATTATTTAATTTATACATCATTAAAAAATAAAATAATTTTATTTGATAGAAAAATAAAATCTATTCTTGTAAATTACGAGTATCTCTACACTTTTTAATTAATTAGGTACATATTTTCACTTATATTCAATCATTAATTATTTTCTATTTTCCATCTCTTTAAACATAATATAAAGAGAGGAAAACAAATTCTTCTCTCCTGTCGTTTTTTCTCCCAAACAAAGTAAATTTATGGGAGAAAATTAGGTGGAGTGGGGTTTCACCAGTTTAAATATAAAAAGAGGCTTGTTTGGGCATGGGAATTTTCCTAACAATTTTAGGGTAATGAATATATGATTGTAACCCTAGACCCACTCATAACTTCCAAATTTATTCCACTCTCCCACTTGCTCCATTTACATAAATATCATCCCCACTCTCACATGAAACTAACGTGAAAAATTAAAAAATTATTTTACAAATATTTAATATTTTTTTTATAAAAATATTTCAAATTTTTCATAAAATACATAAAAAACAAAAATTTATCATAATAATTATGAAATTAAAAAATAAATATTCAAAGATAGAGAGAATAATTTTTAAATGTAAATATTTTATTTTAATCTAACCAAGGACAATGTCGAGATTAAACTATTATTGTACTTCTATAATTTTATTCCATTTAAAAATTTTAAGGAAGTAAAAATTTTTTATTTTTTAATTTTTGGAGTGGAATGTTAAAATAATAAAATTTTAAAAAATGACATCATTGTGTACGTGGCAAGCATCCAAAGCGAGTAGGAAACTCACGATAATCGCAAGTCTGTAGAAAAAGCGAACAAAGACGACATGACAAAGCGGCAAGGAAACGGAAAGAGGGACGGTCCTTCTTTCAGACAAGAGTTTCTCGTCATCTTCCCAAGTCAGTCCGACCAGACCACACAACCCCCCCATTTCCCTCTAACTCGTCAAAATTATTGGAAATTTTAGTCAATAACATAATTTAAAATAATAATATTTTATTCGATTTATTCTTCCGTATATTACTAGCTTTGCACTGTCTTTTGATCCTTCGTCTTCTCAATCTTTGTTGGCTTGCTTTCAAATTATTCTTTTTAATTTTATTGTCAGTGATTTATTCATTTATCTTATATTATTATTCCTGGGTTTCTTGGGAGCTTACCCAAGAAAACAATGCAAGCAACTGAAGCTGAAGCTCTCAGCAATGGAGTTTCTAAGGGTTCTTCTCAGGTTCTTCGTGATCACTTTCTTTTTTTTCTTTTTACCTTTTAACGTTTATATACTTAGAAAAGGGTTTGAAGGGTTTTCAGTTTTTGGTTCAATATTGTGTGTGTGAATTTAAGTGATGCTTTCTTATTGTGTTGAAAGTAGATTTTGCTTGTGTAGTTTGGTAGTTAAACCTTTGTTACTTCAGTGGTGTTGTCATATAATCTGAGATTGCTGATAATTTCAATGTTTTAGGGTGTCTTTTTCTGTCTCATTTGTATGTTTGTGGTTTATAAAAGCCCTTTCTGATTAATTCTATGCTCTTTTGTTTTTTTAATCTCGTAATGGTAAAGGCCTAAAGGGAATGCTAACTAGAAATAGTTTTTTTTTCCCTTAAAAAATGTTTTGATAGTTAAGTTTACTTCTGACATATAATTAGGCATTTGATCTTATCTTATTGTTGAGTATGTTGTGACGTTTTTAATTGTTTGTCTCCTTAATCATTGTATATATGTTGTGACATGATTGTTTTATATCCTAATTATTATGTTAGATTGGAAATGACTAGCAATATCATTTTTTTTTTCTTTTGGATAACTCTCTTTGCATGGTTGGACCGAGCATATTAGCAATGGCAATGGGGACTGTTATCTTTTTCTTTCTTTCTTTCTGTTTTTAGAAAGGCAACATTATGAAATATGATATATACGCATATTGTTAGGACTTAGGAGCATTACATTTGCCCTATTTTTCTTTTCGTTATAGCTCTGCCTAGAAGTAATCAAAGCAATAAGCATCCCTCGTTTCTCCTTACGAAGGGAAAGAATAGGATCGGGAACAAGAAAATTGTGTAAATTATTAAGCAAGGACACTTTTTGTGATAAGGTCATAACCATCTCCCTTTTTGTTTACCTTGTTCTTTTTTAGATCCAAACTGAGGCCTCTTCAAGGTAAGACCTGAAATTTAGGAGCTGTTAATTTTCACGCATGACCAATGATTATGTCCCAAACACTTACATGAAATACTGATTTGGATCTAGCCTCTAGATGTTTTGCATCTAGGGCATCTGATATTCAGATTTTATCACTAATCCAGGAAAAAGAAAATGGAATCAAATTCTGGGTTTGTAATTGGCATGCCCTCTGATCAGAGATGTCACATGATTTGTTGTACTGTTGAATTTTTTTGCAAAGGCTTATTAAAGAAATGACTGGAAATGTAATTAAACCTTCATTAATTGCAGGCAAAATCTCCAATTCTGGAACCCTCAGATAGCGAAGTTTCTAAACCTGGAACGAGTGGTAGGCGCTTAGATCTATCTCTTCAAATACCCCCTAGACCACTAGGATTTGGTAGCCGTAGTGGAAAAGGTTTACTTCAGTCCCTGGGTTCCGGTAAAGGTACTTCATCATCAGGAGGCTTCTTGCGTGGCTTAAGTTTCAAGAAAAAAGGTGTTGTAGCTGATGGTGAGGGAAGCTCTCTCCTCACTCCAGACAGCAAGACAGGCCCTGAAAGTTCTAATATGGCTAGTTTTCCATCCCCATTCAATTGGAAAAGATGTACATCTCTGCCTGTTACACCTGCATCAAATTTGTCCCCATCGGTTCCCATGCCTGCTTCAGCAAGGATGGCTGGTGAACAGAATAAATCAAATGTATGTATCATATGGTTCTGACTATTTTATTAACTTTGAATTATTGTTTTGTCCGCTGCAGCTGTTGAAAACTTTATCCAAACAATCAATGGAGAAAAAATTGGGTACTAACATATCTATATGCCAACAATTACAAAAGCCAAATTTTTTTTTAGCAAAACATTTTCACTTTCTAAGGCAAAATTTTTAGCCAAAATTTATATGGGACAAATCTCCAAGTAAGTTGTGTAAAAATAATTTAAAAGCATTTTGAGATGGTTACAGTAAATTTCATGCAGAAAGGAGCAAAGCATGCTGTAGTTTCAAGGTCCCTGTCGGTGCCTGGGCGAAATGTTGTTATAGTGAGATCTGCATCTTTTGATACCTGTAAAGAGCATGTCTCTGCAGATAATAGCGATGGTATGTACTGGTACATGCACTGAATGACTAATTTTTTATTTTTTTACTCCATTATTCAAGTTCCTTTTTATTGTCGTTACTTCAACTCATAGGTCCTCATACTTGTCTGACATGAGTCATCCTGTAGCAAATGGAGTCAAATAGTTTGGCAGTTTAATATCTGAGCTAAGTTTTTTCTTTTCTGCAATTAAAGTTGAAAGAATCAAATGAGTTGTATATAATTTTCCAGAAGATACCAAAAGTTCTTCTACAAGATTAACTGCCGCATTAGCCTGGTTTATGCATTATAATTAAATTATATTAAAATTTGAGCTGCTTACTCTAGTACATTCAGCCATGAAAATTTGTCTAGACTTGCAACTCTGTATTTTCAACTTTTGACTTGATTTATTGTTGGTTTATTGGTCTTGGTTTTGAGGTTGATTTCCTGTTCCTGTGAGGATGCAGATCAAATCAATCCTGTTCCTGGAGAAACCAATGATGAGGAGATTCCTGAAGAGGAAGCTGTGTGCAGAATCTGTTTGGATGAATGTGAAGAGGGAAATACACTCAAAATGGAATGCAGCTGCAAAGGTGCCTTACAACTTGTGCATGAAGCATGTGCTGTTAAATGGTTTAGTACAAAAGGAAACAAAAACTGCGACGTATGTAGGCAAGAAGTGCGGAACTTACCTGTAACTTTACTGCGGGTGCCTACTGGTCGTAGGGGTAATAGGCAGAGCATTAATTCACAGAGCTTACCATCAGAGTCCGTGAGGTAGTATTAACTATAAATTTTGTTATCTTGCATCTAATTATTTTTTATCTTAAACTGTTGACACTTTTATAATGAACTTGAATCTAATAGCATTCTATTCAAATGCTTGCTTGAATTGATTTTTTTTTTCATTTTAGAACTCTGTTTTGTGGTACTGATACTAAGTTCACAGCTGAGCAAGTCAATAATAACATCAATAATTATTCCACAGCATGAGTTTCTTTAGAATTAGCCTCTTTATCTTTTTCTAATTTAAATACTTACCTCAAATATGCAGTGCCTGGCAGGACTTTGTGGTGCTCGTGTTAATTAGCACAATATGCTATTTCTTCTTCCTGGAGCAGCTATTGGTATGCCATTTTGCCTTATGAGAAACTTGAGCTGGAGAATGATCTTTTTATTTTATTGATATGGATGTTATCCAAGCCTATTAAGTCCACTTAACGGCTCAACCTAATTCGTAAACATTGAACTTAAGCAATTCAACATTTTATTAGCAATATTTTTATTACTGATCTGGGGAAAGACTTGGTTTCAGATTAGCCTTTCAACCTTCTACACGTGCAAATTTTAAATTGCTCCAACATACATAATTGTACTTCCAACTTACAATATCACTGTTTTATGGCCCCTGAATTATATCTCTCTCTCTCTCACCTATAGTTTTATACAACACATGGCTTTCTATATCAGATCATCATCCTCGCTAGCTTGACAATTTTGATTTTATGCCTATCATTTTGTAGATTCAACAAATGAAGACCCAAGCACTTATGATCGCCGCACCATTTGCGCTAACCCTGGGCCTCTTAGCATCTATCTTTGCAGTCTTATTAGGTCTGGCTGAGCCTCAGAAATCACGTTTCTGTTTCTGTATGAGTTGTGACTTGTGATTGTCTTAATGTTGTCTTGTTTGGCTTGCAGCAATCAAGGAGTACATATGGACCTTTGCAGCTCTTGAATTCACACTTGTGGCATTGAATGCCCATATATTCTATTCTGTGGTGAGCAATAATTAAAAGTATTCTATATTATTCTGCTCAATCTACTAAATTTCATGATGACATATGGCTTGTTCTATCCTCTACTGTTTAGTGTTGATGTCCCCCACCTCGCTCTCTCTCTCTCAAACTAGCATCTTTTTTAAAGCAATTCTCATAAGTGTATCAATAGATATGTTTTGAATGCTTTTTACTGAAGGATGTAGCTGAGAATACATCCAGGAACTGAAACTTGAAGTGTTATTGTTGGAGATAATTCAAATTATTTGCTTGAAATAGTTTTTTCCGAACTAATTGTGATCAAGGCATTTCAATGTCTTTGCAGCTCCATCTGAAGGCTGTTTTCTCTATACTGCTTTCGGGAGTGTTAAGTTTGGGGATAGCAGTGACACTCAATTCATTGTATATCTACTGTTTTGGATGGCGAGTTCAGGTAGCCCAAAATTCTAACCCGGTGTGACGGATCTGGAGAACGAGAAGGTCCATACATTTGATGCTACTTATTTACTGAGGCCTTAGGTGTACATACATTTGTTGCTGAAGTATTCAAGTAAGAAGAATAAAGTTTTTATCTATTTCCATGGTATGATGCCATGGAAGAAAGGGGTAGTCTGGTGCTAAATATTGGACAATCCTTTTTCCATTTATTCTGTAGTATTAGGTTGAAATTGTTTGTAACAGCAGTAAGGAGAGTTGTATTATAATTTTACTGAAGCAAAAATGGCCTATGAATAATAGAGTTGGTTTTCTTTTCTTTTTTCCCAAGATCTAGCATTCTGACTCGTATCACTCCCATCATTCATTTCTTGTCCAGTTATCAATTTGCCTGTGATGATCACAAACTAGCACAGCATCCATGTGGCAAGTCAATGAACTATGGTCTGAAACAAGAGAACTAAACAGAAATCAACAAAAATAGTGATTCTTCTTTATATAGACAACATTACTAAATTCCATTTTGCACCCTGATGATTGCATTGTCAAGTACACAGATCAGCAAAGAATTCTCATTAAGAAAAAGTTACAGCAAATTTATACATGATGGCAAATTTATGAATAAATTAAAGAAAAATAAATCAAACCCACATCTAAGCATTTACTATACAGCTAAACTAATTCTACAAGGAAATAAATCTAAGAAATCCACACTATGTACAGCTCATTACATCCTAAATTCTCTAACTAAGAAAACAGCGTGCTGAAAAAATGGAAAAACAAGAAGAAAATTCAAAGGAAGCAGAAAATAAAAAAGAAAGCACAAAACTTTATTTATGCTTTGTCACAGGGAGGAATTTATCATCCTTCCTCAGCCATATGGTAGAGCGTGTTCTTTTAACATGATCTGCAAAGAGCCGATGCCTGCCAGCAGGTAAAAGTGTGTTAGGAATGCGACAAATGTAGACGTTCCTCATCTCAGCCAATATATAACCCATCAAAGAACAAATTGTTAGATAAATGAGAGCATGGACAAGAAAATAACAAAATGATCATACTCAAGAAGGCCTTGACAGCCAGTTGAGTCTGCTATATAAATTTTTTATCTGTTGTTCATGGTTGACAGCCATGCTCCCTTGCCTTGTAACAAAAGCACAAAAACTGAAGAGTCATGTTTCATAAAGATAGTACCAACCTCTCATACTCCAGTTTCTGAGTAACTATTCCATTCAGTAGCAGCTCTGAACTGTATACTGCTGCCCCTGAAAGCATAAAGGCAGCAAAAGATTCTAATAAAAGTCCAAATTTCATAAGACATGCAAGGAGATAACTAAGAAAGCATTTATAACCTTTTTCAAGAAAAGGAACACAGATCACATAATCTTCTTCACATGATAGAACCAACAAATCATCTGGGACTTTGTCATCCTTCGTAGCAGATCTGCCAATTCTCTCTACAGCCTGGAAAGCATCTTGGAAGAAATCAGCATAGAAAAGGAATCAATATTTTAATAGGATTTAGAAGCATCCAAACGTATTAAGTAAAAGAACTGGGGATTGACAGGTGGACCAAGTGAGAAAGAGAGAGATGCAAAACCATGCACAGAGAAAAAGGGTAGATACAGCACCCAACTCAAAATATTTATATAAAATTTCGTGACAAAACAAATCTTTAATGCATGCTACTCTGAAAGAATTGTGTAGGGAACTGCCCACATACCTGACCACCAACCGCTGTAACCAAATGTGAGATTGTTTCTTTGCCTGGCTTCGTATTTGGGGTGATAAAAACTCTTCGACCCTGCATAAATGTCACTATAGTAAAGAACTAAATGGAACAAGTGTCCAATGCAACAAGAAAAACCTAGACAAACTTTACCTGTAATAAGGGTCTCTTGCGTGCACGTGCTAAAGAAACTGGCATGCAAAAGCCAAGCTCTTTCTCTTTTCTTATGTCCCTCAATATGTAAGCTTCTTCATCAATGTGAATATTAACCTGTCCAATGCTTTCAAGCCATAAATATGTAACAACTGGTTTGCCAGAAGCAATTGCTTCCAACATATTCCTAGTGCGCACAAATTTATCAGTTATGAAGTGTGTTGCATCTAATATAGATGACACCTCAGAGATACCTAGGCGGGCCAAGATCTGGTGACAAAATTGAGGCATAAGATTTAGTTAGACCAGATTGTGTATCATTAAGGAGCTATTGTTATCAGAAACAACTAGTACCTTTTTCTGCTGCTTAATTATATCCTCGTCTAGGTGGTTGCTGAACAAGACTCTAACATTGGCCAAATCCCTTCTCTTCCTCATATCTTTTAAAGGTGAAATAGGTTCTGGTTCGATGGGGCTTAAACTTTTGAGTTCTTTGTTAAGTGAAGATTTTGAAAGGTTCTTCTTGCATGATTGTTTATAATATTCTTCACCCATACAAACAGGTGAGGCAGCGTTGATTGGTGTCGGACAATTAACTGGTGTAGTGCATTTAGAACCAGGTGATTTAGATTTCTCTTTCGGTGATTTATCTAAAGTGACATTCACAGCTACACTTTCTGCAATTGGTGAAGAAACTGCATCTCGGTTTCCATCAGAGTGCTTGGCTGACTTCGCTGGCTCTGGTCCGGTTATTCTTGTAGATACCATCCTCCCATTCATCTCAGTAGAATTGTAATCGATCACATCATCCTCTGAACCCTCTTTATCTGAACTTTGATGAGACAATTTTCCTTCTGGATTCTGGTCTGAAAAGTACAGAACTGGACGAGAATTCACAGACGATCGTGTTATCCTCCTAGTGCTTGAATGAATATGAGTGCTTCTATTGTTGCTTCTGGACCTTTTGAGCACAGCAATGGATTGTCCCTTGTCTTCTTGCAGAACAGATCTTTTAGACTGCGCTTTTAAGTTATCAGATTCACCAACATCAACACACATTTTCCAAGAGGATCTTCTTTGTTTAGGATAGCTCAATGCATGATTGCTACTCCTGGCAATCAACTCCAAATGCAATTGGTCATTATCACTTGATTTGACATTTTCACATTCTCCAGATTGATTGGAACCCAACTCAGAAAGTTGCCCTTTAGCATTTGACACTGCAGATAACTTAATATCTGTACTCCCAGTTCTGTTTTCTTGAAGGAAATCAACCTCTTTTTGATGTTTTCTACCTTTTCTCCAATCACTTGCTTGAGTCTCAGACATTTGTACATTCATGACCAAGGACTGCCTTGTTCGATGAGCAATGGGTGTAAAAGTATGAACCTTCTCAGGATGGCGTTTCTTAATTGAGCTGCCCCTAGTTGATCTTCTGGTGCCATTATATTGACTCCTTTCCAAAGCTCCACCTGCCTTTCTTTGCTTGATACTCTTAGAGGGCGTTTTGAACATATCAATGCCACCAGCAATTTGGTGCTCGTCAGTATTTTGTTTAGCTTTCTTCATTTCTGGCAGAAGCAGCTCCGTATCACACTCCTTCCTGACATTTTTGGAATGTTTCTCCTGCAAAAGTAAACACTCTTTACTTGATTTAGTTTTCTTGGATCGCCTTGTAACTGGACCAGCATCAGAACAACGAACACCCTTTCCCATTGTGGGTTCTCTAGAAGAAACTCTCTTCCTAGATTTTCCTCTAAGTGAACCTTTAGAGGAACCCTTAGTTATGCTTTCAGCACCCCGATTAGCATTCTGGCCAGTAGCCCCATCCCCATAGAATAAGGCTTCCATGGCTTCAGCAGCCATCTGAGTGTCAAAACCTACATTTACTAGTTCAGGAGCACCTGTCTTTGAAGCAGTGGCTTCTAATTGTCCTCTAGAAAAATCTGAGTTGAATTGTTCATCAGACTCATTGAAAAGATTCTTTCTAAAATTCATTGAACCTTCACTTACTTTCTTGCCATTCACATTTGACTTGCACAACAACAATTTTGAATCAGAATAAACTATCTTTTTATCATGGGAGTTTGGTCGGTCTTCATTACAAGATTCATCTAGTTTCCTTCCTTTAGGCTTCTGGGGATGGGTAGAAGACTTCCGAGCACGACTTTCATTACCATAAAATTCTTCCTTCTTTCTACAATAAATATCACCCCCTCCTTCATCCTCAATAAAATCATCCCAGTCAAAAATCCTTGTTTCACCAGCTGTGCTTCTTTCAATAGTTTTCTTAGCCAAACTTTGCAAACCTTTGGCACTTGAAATAAGTTTTGATTTTCCACTAGTACTTTTTCCAAGATCAACTTCACCATCAAGCTCCATCAAATTATCAATTACGAACCTTTCCACAAAATTAAGTGCATTAGCTTGAGATAACTCCCCAGGTTCTTGAGAATCAATATAACTTAAACCTGCCAATGAACCATCACGTTGAAGCAAGCCTTCCTTGGCATCTGCATTTTCACCGCGACAAAAAGGTCCTTCCTTTTCAGCAAAAAGTTTTCTTGCAGTTGAACAACCAACACTGCAATTGACTCCATTTCTTAAACTGATTGACTTCTCATCATGATTCCCCTGATCATGTGCCTGATTAATCTTCTCAACTTTAGGATTCAAACCATCACTATTGCCTATGCACTGGTCTGAAAACTGACTATCAGTCCGGATAGAACAAGACTCACTGTTCATTCCCCGTAATGCTGCATTGCGGGCTGCAAGACCAGAGGCCCGCAAGGATGCTGCACGAACCGAAGTAAACCTTCGCACAGATCCTATGGAAAATAATGAATGTTAGCAGAAAATAGAATGACCCGGTATCTAATAAATTGACCAAATATCATTTCCCACCATCTTGAAAGTTGGAAGATGAGATGATGATGCTGCCAAATGCCAATTACTTAGAGAAATTAAACCACTTAAAGAAAATTTCTTTCAAAAGAGAATGTTACTCATCATCACAGCTGATCTAGATTAAAACAGGAATCATTTGGAAATGTTGATGAAATATAGAATTTAGATCAGTAATTTTCCTTAGTCCAAAAGGTTTTTTATTGATTCCTAAAGGTAGCTTAATCTTGCACACAAATTTTCAGACAACAGATGCAAGTATGAGCACAGGTAAAGAAAAGTGCTACAAAGGTATACCAGACTGTTTCATCATATTGTTAAGTGATAAGTATCAGCTACACAGAAAATGAGTAGTTGATATAGAGCCATGTATTGTTGAGAAATTCCCAGAAAACTTTGACAATAATCATGCATTTGTAACCATGAAGAAGACAAAGAAAACATACCAGGTTTCGATTCTGGCACAGCTTCGACATCTGGTGTAGAAACATGGACCGCTGAAATACACACCACATCTTTAACTTTAATTCAGACACAAGTGACAACTTCCTGGCATGCAAAACATACAGGTCTTTCTAGCGAATATTTCAATGAATTCCTAAAAGGTTCAATAAAAAAAGTATACCTGAACTCCTCTGTTCGTCAATAGAAGCATTACATTGCTCCAAAGATTCCTTCTTCTCCTCCTGGCCCAAAAATCGACCACAATCTCCTCTTGATAAATCATCATTTGAGTCCTCATCACCATCAGCCAAAACCTCAGTTACGTCTGTTCCTTCACCATCATTATCAAGAGCAACTTCGTCATCAAACTCATCCAACAATTGCGTCTCCATATTCTCAAAGCAATCTACATCATCCAACACTTGTGTTTCACCGCCAAAGTTCAAAACTTGAGTTTCCCCACAAAAGTTCACAACTTGGGTTTCGAATGCATCCTCGCCTGGAACATTATCATCATCGAAAGGAGCCGAACTCCATAAATATTGTAATCCGTCATCATCCTCATTATCAACTTTGTCACCTAAAAATTTTTAAATTTTTTCAACACATGTTCACATAAGTAATTACATTTCACATAAAATTCAAATAATATAAAACAAAAATAAGTAATAATTAAAATATTTACGCGAAAATTATTAAAAAAAATTATCATGACAATGCCTCACAACCCTCTAAGGATTTGAAGGAAAAATACCAGAAACTGCAGGAAGCGAAAACTGAGAGTCGAAGTCAAAGGGCTGCGTCTCGGCAAGAGAAGAATCGGTCTTCGGGTTCATCTGAGAAGGTTTAATTTTGCCATTGTCGTCTCCAAGAGAGCCCATTTTTTCACTTCAATTCATCTGCGAAATAAACTTTATAAAAAAAGAAAGAAAGAAAGAAAGAAAGAGAAAGCCAAATCGACATTAAATATCTAAAAAAGCAGAGACTTTTTACATCATAAAAAGAGAGACAATACGCGTGAAATCGGAGAAATAACCTACTAAGAGGGAAGGAGGCAGACACACATGCACACGCAGAGAGAGAGGGGAGGGATTAGGGTTTCGAAAAAGGAGGGAATAAGAAGGAGTGAGATGGCGGGGACATTTTTTGGAGGGAAATTGAAGCAAGATTTGGGGTATTTTAATTGAGACAGTTTTTGGTTGGGTTCGAGGGTCGTGGTCTTGTAAAATGAGAGAGAATATTCTTGTACGTCTTGCTACCATCTTCTACTTTCCCAGTAGAAAAGGCGGAAAGGGTTTTATAAATATTTTACGTTGAAGTAGGGAGAAAAAAGAGAGGAAATCAAGCAGGGCATTTGGTCTAGTGGTATGATTCTCGCTTAGGGTGCGAGAGGTCCCGAGTTCAATTCTCGGAATGCCCCATTGCCTTTTTTTTCAGTAAAAAATGAAAATACGCCAGTCAACGAGGGAAAAACCTAACTCTTCGTTGACTTGAACAAGACAACAACATAAATTGATCTTTTGAGGGGCGTTCCGAGAATCGAACTCGGGACCTCTCGCACCCAAAGCGAGAATCATACCACTAGACCAAACGCCCACCACATCTTTTTGTGGGTCTTTATACAAGGAAAACAAAAAAATGTCCTTTACCATAATATTTAAATTTCATCCGTGGAAAAATTTGAAAATCTTATAAATGTATTACACATCTTATCATGTTAACCTTTTTGAAGAGAACGCAATGTTTCGTGATAAAGTAGTATTATAACATATTCAATTTAGACTTAATTCACATCAAGTACTTTAAAAAAAAGATAGACAAAATGATCAATAACAATGAAATGAAAGAGAATATTATGTTAAGCCCTTAAAAAGAATAAATAAAATGTTTGAATCGCATATTGAACAAATGCAAAAAAATTTTAAAATTTAAATGTTGACGTTTTACATCTCA
Source organism: Theobroma cacao (assembly GCF_000208745.1). NCBI lineage: Eukaryota > Viridiplantae > Streptophyta > Magnoliopsida > Malvales > Malvaceae > Theobroma > Theobroma cacao. Next base: position 30,094,437 of record NC_030853.1, read on the forward strand.
TTAAGTTAATTTTTGGAGGAAAGATATATTTCTTATAAATGCTCAATGCAAATAATAATAATATATTCAATTTGATGTACCTTGATTTAGTTGTTCGGTTGGTTACTAATTTAATTAAGCATAATACTATTATTTTTGGCAGTCAGATCATCTACCAAAAAGAAGCTTTTACATTGAAGGGTGAGAGTTGGAAGAAGATACTGATGTTACATTGTTACTAGATTCACACCCACAATATAGAGAGCTGATTAAACTGGTCAGTAATAACCAGAAGGAACCACATTCAGATCCTCAACCAATTCAATTCATGCACCTTTTGAGGAGAAAGCCTAAAACATGATTGAATGAGATTAATAACTTAAGAAGCCAGTTACATCTCAGAAATTTAGACTTTCTCCAAAAGTTGTTCTCTGTCTTAGACATCAGCCTTGTAAGGAAAGTACCCACTGAATGGAAGAGCATATAATGTACACATATCGGGTATGAAAGACAGCTATAAGACATTCATTAAAAATTAAAATAAAAAGGGACAGCACAAGACTTCTACCTTCCTACTCCTATTAAGAAGAAAAATAATGTACTGGCAATGCTGCAGGATCAAGTTCCCAGAAGCCTCTCAGGCTACCATCTCTCTCATTGGTTAGCTGGAAGAACGGAATCTGATGAGAGAATTTAAGCAGATCCACCCGAGGGATTTCCACTGTAACATTAGATAGTCCCTTTACATTGGCCTTGAAAACAGAATTGAAGCCATCCACACGCTCTAAAACTAACACCTTTATGTACCTATCATTTTCCTCCATAACCTGCACTATGTCATATTCACAGTTCTCCAAGTCAGAACATTTAATTTTAGGAGTCCAGTTCCTATACAATGCCCAGATCTCACCTTTTCTAGGCAAGATGGCATATTCATCCTTCCTACCAGTAAACTCAGCATTTAACTTGTGAGAAAAGGTAACAGTGGAGGTATAGTAGTTCTGGGAACCACCCTTTTTAATCCTAAATCTCCCACAGGAAGTGGGCATCGCTGGATCATACCACTTGGTTGTCCTTTGTGATGAACAAGGTTCAAGCCATCTCACATGTATTTTGAAAACTGGGTTGGACTCAACCTTTTTAATCTCACCATAGTACTTTGGCAAGCCATCCTCATCACTATACAATGCCCATATCTCACCAAGAAGAAACTTTTCCTGGGATTTGTCAGCATCAAAGTTGTAGAATTCTGATTCCGGAATTTCAAAGGCTTCTAGGTTTGAAGCTGGAGGAGCACTTTTTTCAGATTCCATCATTGGCTTCACTTTTTCGGAAGAACTCGAACATGAAGCATTAGAATGTCTGCAATCACCATCCACCTTCAAGTCCTCGGGAGCAACAATTTCTTCAGGATGAGCAGGCAAAGAAGCTGGATCAAGTTCAAAGGAACCTTTTGGCAACCCTTTTCTCTCTTTACCAGTCAGTACAAAGGACAGAACCTTGTGGGAAAACCTGAATAGTTCATCAGGTGGAATTAGAAATGTATCAACTCCTTCCTTACTCGTTTGACAGAAGACACTCACAAAGCCTTTTACCTTAGCCAAGTAAGCAACATGTACACCTACACCTTCTGCATACTCTGTTAAAATTTCAACAAATTCATATTCGTATTTCTGGTCAGTGCCAGCATCCAACTTCCATTTAATATTCCAGTTCTTAAAGAGGGCCCAAGTTTCTCCCTTTCTTGGAAATATCTTGTAGGTATCTCTAAAAGTTCCTTTCTCCCAATATAGCAAATGGGAGAACATAAGACGATCTTCAGTGATTTCAGAGACCCCATGTTTGAACTTACCACAAGATACAGGTAAACCTTCATTGACCCATTCTACTTCATTCTCATCATCTGGATCCGGTTCTAGCCAGGTTATCCTCAGCTTGAACCCAGAAGAGAATACTTTTCTGATCCGAGCATAGAATCTAGGCATGGCGTCCAGTGTATCGTACAGAGCCCAAATCTGGCCAACCGAAAAACAACCTTCGTTCTTCTCCTTGTCAAAGTCATAAAACTCTGGCTCAGGGTATTTAAAAACCATGGGCTCTTCTGTTTCATTGATGCTCGAATGTGACTCAGAACCATTGTCATCAGGGTTTGAATTTATCTTAACACCATCAGCATAAGCTTCCGTGGTTTTCTTAAGATCATCCTCTTTGGCAGCTTCCTTTTCAGATCCTTTTCCAATTCCCTTCTTCCCATTGGGTAAGCTCGCCCCTAACCTAGTACCTTCTCTTTGTTCCATTGCTTTCTGATCTTCTTTCACTTCACCAGCTACACCAGATTGATTATTGAGTTTAGACTTGTCATCTTTCAGCATTTCTTCACCCTCTTCATTTGCACAGGGTGATCCACTTCCCTTAGCCTTCTTTGGAGGGCTAACCACGTCCTCCTCATCACTTAAATTTTCCTTATATGAAACATGTTGCTTACGCCTACCAGATCTCCGCAGATTCTGCTCTACCTGACGATCAAAATTCTTTCCAGCCAGAACATCACCATTGTCATCAATCACCACATCCTCTTCAGACTCACTGCTGCTTTCGCTGTCACAGCTTTCACTGGATTCAATAGTTTGCTTCCTTCCTCTTTTACCATTCACTTTTTCCGTCCCAACCTCTGAAGTGCGAACTACGTTTGGAGAAAAGGCTGCTTTAGCATTCTCAGCAGCAAAATTTCCTGGAGATCCCTGACCAACTTTGAAAGCACCCTGATTCTGCACAACTCTAGGTTGGGGAAATTTTGGCTGACTCATCTTACTTGCCTGTGGAACTGCACCTGAATCATAGGCAATGAAGGTCTTGTTGCAAGTTTGACAGCGAAGAGATCTGTGAAGTACTTCTGCATAATACTGGTATCTAACTGTACAATAAGGACACTTGGTCCAGAAAGTTGGCCGGCCATTGGAGAACCCAGTTTGAGTTGGTTGTTGGCTCTGCTGTGACTGCTGTTGAGAATTCAAGTCAGGAAAGTTGGCACGGAAATTGTTGGGAACAGCTGCATGGGGGTACCAACTTGGCTTCTGTGGGGGCCGATATGCTGCTGCCGGAGCTGGTCTATTAATAGTCACTTTTCGTTTCATGTCATGTGCAGACCTTTTACCTTGATCTAAAAGAATTCTTTGTGCATCCCCAATCAACTTAAAAGCAGCTTCTGCACCCGGAAACTTATTCTTATCAGGGTGAAGTTGGAGGGCAAATTTTCTGTACTGTTTCTTAATTGTAGCTGCATCAGCTGTTAGCTCAACCTTAAGTATGGCATACCAATCCATTTCATTACCAAACAATCTTTTCTCAGCAGCACAATGCACTTCACACACCATTATCATCTGAGATAAATTCTCTAGATCCTGAAAAAGTTGTTGGGCCTTGGCTACAATTTTAAGAGCCCCAGAAAAATCCTTATTTTGCATTTTCTTCACCGCGATGTCTTTGGCCCTGATGGCCTCTTCCTTGTTGCAGTCCATCACCAACAAAATCCAGACTGGAGGTGGTTTAATCAGTTTCAGACAAAATGATCAGATAATTGCTTTTAATAGACTAATGTAATTAACTACAAAGAGAAATCTTGTACTCTTCCTCCAGGATCTCTTAACCAACAGACAAGAAACTCATCTCTCACCTCTGGATGATTCCTGCAGAAGTTTCATGTAATTAGACCAATTAAGAACCTATATTTGACTAAACAAAAGAAAGAAATAAACTTAAAGCAATCAAAAGCTGATATTTCATAACCAATATCACACTCAAAATACACGGGTGTGCATGCATAAAGACACAAATGCTAGGCTCAACACAAAGAAGGATTAACTTTGAAGATGTAACGGGAAAGAGAAAGGTCTTGCAGCATTCTTTCACATGAAGTGAGCAAAACCCTCATATGGAACAAAACAAGTTAGAATTCAACTTTTGACCACAACAAGGAAACATGAAATCCTAAAATGAGACCATAGTAACACCAAAGAATAATTCACTGCACAACAGAAAATTACAAGTCCATGCATAATTCTGAGGCAAATTTGGAGGAGGGAGAGGCTGGCAGTGGCCCTGGCCCACCCCGGTCTCTTGAAACTTTAGAGAACACATTTACTTTCTCAAGCACAAGTGGAAATTATGATTTTGGCACCCCCCAAAATTTTATAACATGGCCCTTCCTTTGTCAAACTTTGTGATTAATATGGTAAGTTTAATAATTATTTGCTATATTTTTAGTTTATCTTAATTACTAATTTCATTTTCTTTGAGTCTTTTTTATATATAAGTATTATTATACTTCATTATTAACTCCTTAAATCATGAAAATTTCCTTCTCAATCAATCACATACTAATGTTGACTCTAATTAACACATTAAGACAAATGAAAAAAATATATTAGTTAAAGAAAATTCAGTTGCTATGACTAGGATACAATCAATTATGCATGCAACTTTCATTTTACTTTTCTTATTTTATTTTCTTTCATCCTTTAAATTAGTTTCTTTAAAAAAACTTATTTGCAAATTCTATTCTACTTTTAAGGAAAATTATTCTTTAAACTTTAAATTGTATTCAATTCTTCAGTATGCAATATGAATTACAATGTTTCCAATTTATATATATTTTACTAATAAAAGCATTAATTGCTTTTTATGCAATTAATTATTATTTAAATTTTAAATACTTTTTTTACTATGGTTTTTATCAAAGAGATTGTCTTTCTTATTTTCTACTCTTATTTGAATTATAATTAATATATTATTCTTTTCCTGGCCCCCCAAAACTAAAATCCTGGCTTTGCCCCTGATGCATATCAAATATGACTAACAAGGTTCCAACTTTCCACATATCTTTCACATAATCATCACATTTTCCATTAACATTGCTATAAGAATATTAACCCATAAAATAAATGAACAGAGAAACCAAACAAATTCCCTCTTTCCAGCATAAAAAAGAACACAAATAATGCTCAAAACTTAAGACCCAAAGCCCTAATGATAAACAATTTCAAACCCGCAAACTAAACAGAACTGAAAACCCAAAACCCAAATTGAATCTATTAACAAACATAAATGAAGAAACATGCACATAAGCAATTCCATGAAGCAAAACCCAGAATAATGCCAGTGGGACTAAGTCAAAAATTTCAAACAAAGAAACCCAAAAGAACCCTAAAATCGGAAGATCGATAAAGGGAAGAAGCAGAGATATGAAACTTGCCTGGCTTTTGAATTCGAAAAGAGAAGGGCAACAAGTCGCAAATAGGCGGGGTTTAGGGGATTAGAGAAAGGGACAGAATCCAGAGGCGAGAAGGAGAGTACCAAATTGGAGAGGAACAGAAAAGTGTGTGAGTACTACTTAATTTCTCTATTGCCACTTTTTTTGTGGTCAATGTTGGATATGATTGTGATTTTGGCCAAAATGAGGGTCAATTGGGGAGGATTTTTTTCCAAAATGCCCTTGTATTTTCATCGATTTACTATTGTATAATATAAGTGTCCATGTATCGACTAAATTTTTTTAAATTAAAATATAATATTTATTAATATAATAATATTTTTGAATGGAATTAAATCAAATCGAATCTAAATTACTTATAAAAAAATAATATTTTAATTTTAAATTAAATCAAAACTAAACTTAATAATATTTTTCATATTCAAATTCGAAAATATCGATTGATTATCTAATGTATAAATAACTCTTTTAACTCTAAGTACGTGAGAAAACAATTATAAAATTTAATTTTCCAAAGAATTTGAACTAATCCTTATTGTTTGATTTCTAGTTCTAAATAATCTGAAGAAATGTACTATCCATTACTATTATTGTTATATATATAATAAAAAACTTGGATTGAGCTGTGAAGCAGATTTAGTGGGAAAGTAGCCAGCCTTGAGGACTTGAATGGGTCACTGGCTCATCAAACTCTTCCCAGTACCTAGGAATGCAAGTAAAGGAATCAATTTCCGTTTGACATGTCTACTTTTTTTGAGTTTGACATACACCATAAGAGGTGACAAAATGCTCTTTTATTGCCCAAGTAGTGATCTTTAGGCATGCTTATTCTATGGAGTTAATTCAAGGCTCTAGGGCCCAATGGCATCACTATTCTTCATTGATTGACTTGGAGTCAAATGAACATCAAACCAAGCAGTGAATTCATTCCCTTTTCCTCATGGTTTCCAAGGGAAGAAAGTTTGCGGCAAGTCCAAGCACTGTAGTTTCCAGCTGATAGGAGCAACATTGTTATTGTAATGGAAACATGACTTTGGGAAGACAGAAGAGCACTGGGTTTTTGCCTCTGAGCACTTTTTAATCTGAAAGTAGCCCTTTTTGACATTATGTTATAACCTCAGTGAGTAAACACCACAATGGAATCTGTCTGTCAGTAAAGTGTTGAGCCTGCATATATCTTTTCCAACTCTGCCCCTGCACATATCTTTGCTACAGATTCTGTATTTGGACATAACAACCTTAAGACTGGCTGCTGTAAGAAGATAGCTTAAGACATATGAATGCAAGTGTCCTTTGATCCCAAGTCAAAAAAAATGTAGTTAAATTCATTTGGATGCGGCACCTTTGCGTAAATAAGTAATGTAAACTGGTTTCTGCCATATGTTAAGACAGAAAAATTGCAGATTGCTTCAAACTTCAAAATTAGTAAAGTATGGATTTCTCATTTCCAATTCAAGAGAGTTTAAAATCTTACATAACTCTTCCATATATGTATCTGAAATGTGTCCTGCAACAAAAACCGTCACCCTATTTTTCACTTCAATCCAACTATAACCAGGCATTTTCTTTACCCCTTTATCCACCATTGCTTTCCTGACAATCTCCGCTTCCTTCCACTGCCCACTAGCACAATACAAGTTTGATAATAACACATAACCCATATCTTTCTGAGCTTCCAAAATTTGTAAACAATCCCCAATACTAATCCCCATTCCGACATCCCCATGCATGGAACATGCTCCTAGCAAGGCTTCATATGAGGTGCTCTTAGCCTCAACTCTCTCTTTTTCTGAGTATTTACTAGCCAACTCATTTGCCTCTGCCAAATACCCACCCCGGCCGAGCATACTTACCATGCATGCTACATGATCCATCTCATAGGTTAGCCCACATACAGAGCCCATCAAATCAAAAAATATACGACCTTTATCAATAAGCCCTGCATGGCTACAAGTTGTCAACAAGCCAATGAAGGTTACTTTATCAGGCTTTGCCCCATGTGCCACCATATCATCATATAGCTGTAAAGCTTTGCTAGACAACCCATGCATTCCAAATCCAAACAACATTGCATTCCAAGAGACCAAATCCTTCTCAAGAATATTATTAAATGCACAGCTTGACCCTTTGATATCCCCACATTTAGCGTACATGTTAACCAGGCCATTGCCAACATAGACATAGGCTTGAAAACCATATCGAATCACACAACCATGGACCATTTTGCCATACCCTAGTACTGCCAAACTTGAACACGCATGAAGTACAGCTCCAAATGTAAAATCATCCGGCAGTACACAACTTCTCACCATCTGAACAAAGAAGCTAAGAGCTTGTTCTCCTTCCCCATTTCTTGCATGCCCCACAATCATACACGTCCATGAAATCACATTCTTCTCAGGTAGGTGCCGAAACACATTAAGGGCTTCACATGTGTTCCCCATTTTTATATAACCATCAATCATAGCATTCCAAGACACTTGACTGAGCAACCCTACAGACTCAAACTCCATCATAGCAACATCCACACAACCTAGTTTAGCATAAAAGCTTAGAATTGAATTCTTAGCTTCCATAGCTGAGCTCCAACCACTTTTAATAATAAAACCATGCACAGCGCACCCACATGTGTATTCCAATGATTCAGTACACACATTCATTAGAGAACTAAAAGTCCACTGATCCGGACAACAACACAAACTCACTCTCATATCTTTAAACAAATTAATACACACTTCAACCTCTCCAAATCGAGCAAAACCCGAAATCATAATATTCCAAGCAACTAAGACCCTGTTTGGCATTCCATAAAAGGTTTCAAATGCTATATTCAACAGACCAGAATTCACATAAGCAAATAAAAGAGAGCACCAAGTTACTTCATTTCTTTGACTTTGACCCATCTCTTCAAATACTTTTCTTGCACTAGAAGGAACTAAGCATTTCCCATACATATCAATGAGAGAATTACTAACAGGTAAAAAGGATTGGTACCCAAAAGCAATGATTAATGCGTGGGTTTTCATTCCGGTCTGAAGTGAACCGAGGCCGGAACAAGCGTTTAAAGTTGATGTGAAGGTGAAGTGGTCGGGCTTCGCGTTGCTGATTCTCATGAGATGGAAAAGAGAGAGAGCATCTTTGTGAAGACCCAGTTGGGAGTAGCTTGAAAGCATTGCGTTCCAAGTGATTGAGTCCTTTTGAGGCATTTCGTCGAACAGTTTGCGAGCGCTTGTGATAAGGCCGGACCGTGATAAAGACACGATCTTGGTCGTGAGTTGATGCAGAGTTGAAGGCATGTGTCATGTTTCGAAACTGAGTTCCGAAAAGTTTGGTTGAAGCAAGCAATGTTTTAAAGCACAAAAACGATTTCAAATCTCCAATTGGCGGTTGTTTCGGGGGTTTTTCAATTTCGTCCTTGGGTCTGGGTTGTCTTGTCTGTTCATCTTGCCCATCAAAGGAGGAAATAAGATTTCGTATTGGGCCTGGGTTGTCTTTTCCTTCACAAACATGGTGTTGTTCTATACTTTTTCCTTTATGTTTTCTTGAGAGTTGAGACTTACATAGTATTCAGACGTGATCTATCAATCATCATTCGTTTAATATAAAAGTTTAAAGTTAAAAAAGTTTGATTCTTTTTCTCTTCTTCTAACAAAAAGTTGAAAATTTATTTTATTTTACATCAAGAAAAAATAATATAAATTTTACTATAAAATCTTTCTATGCCTATTTAATTTTTCATTGAAGTAAAATACTTCGATAAAAGATGAGATCAAAGTAAACTCGGATCAAAATAAATCTTTTTTTATAATTAAAAGAGTTCATATAACGAGAACATTACACAACCCTCTCATTCTCATAGACATATTTTTTGAGTTAAAATTATGGATCCGTTCTTATCTGAAGTCAGATATCTTGCAGACAAATCTCAAGTTTGCAATTATCTCAGCTATAACATTCAAAGGGCAAACAAGCTGCATACATCCTCCAAAACATTCATTAGGAGGTCCCATGAAGTAAATAAAAGCAACTTCCCATGAAAGAAAGTTGGGTTATTGTGTATTACAAATGAGATGTACTGCCATCACACTGCCTCCTCAAAAAATGAATGGTAAAAAATTGGGTGCACATGGAAAGATTAGCTAAATCTTTGACACAGTTTTCCGAAACAGCTCCTTTGGCGCTGCAGGCGGGACCATGAAAGAACAGGGGAAGATTGAAGAAATCAAGGAAAATTAATTAAGTATAAGTGTTCGAAAAGACCATGAAATAACACGCAATAGATAGTTTTCTTCTTACCTGGCAACCCAGTGAACTGCTCAAACTGTTCGTATGCCTGGCCGATGAACATCTCCAGCCCGGAGACAATCGTGGCTCCAGATTCCTCAGCTTCTCTCAAGAGTCTGGTTATTTTAGGCGTGTAGATGGCATCGAAAACCAGTGAATAATATTTCAAAGCATCCTGCAAAAACAGAAATGGCTTAATTCCCTCCCATTTGAATGTGTTTTACAGGTCCATATGCGGAAGTTTGCGAAACATATCACTCAAGGCTTCCTTAGAGAGGAAGAATATTGCAAATTCCCCTTTCTCTATTGTGAAAAGAAAAAAAAAGCATTGAAGTGGCTTCAAAAAAATTTCAAACGAGGATGTGATATTTATAAGGAAAGATTGCAAGGCAGGGTGGCAAACCTTGGGAATTGGTGTATCATCAATATTTGGTTGCATGCCGATAGAAGTTGTATTGGCAAGAATCATGCCCTCCTCCGGGTGGAAACAAGCTAAATCAGCAAGAGACAGAGCATCTCCTCCAATTATGTCTGCAAGCTCTCTGGCTCGTTCTACAGGTGAAATAGATATATTAAATAATAAATCTCAAATCATTACCAAACTAAACCAGGAAAAATTCTTCCCTAGTATGCTATACAAAGAAGAAAGAACCATATACCATAGGTGCGATTGGCAATGACAACTCTCGCTCCTTTTTGTTTTGCACCATAAGCAAGTGCCTTGCCAGCACCACCAGCACCAATAACTACAAACCGCTTACCAGCTAAGGGTGAACCAGCAGTATTGCTTGTGTTTAATCTAGCTGTCAAGAAACGATAGGAATAAAGAACGTCCAACAAAAAATCAGTTGAAAACTACATAGCTTAAGAAGGGCAATAAACCTGGTAGTCCATCCTCAATGGCAGAAATAGCACCAACATAGTCTGTATTGTAACCAAATAACTTCCCATCACTTTGTCGCCTTATAATGCAATTAACAGCTCCTATGGACTGTGATATTTAATCAAAGAATTACAAACTACATTGATGAAGATGGCAACATTACGATTGCTAGACGAATAAACCATCAATTACCTTAGCAATTGGGTCTACCTCATCACAGCACTTCACTGCAGCCTCCTTGTGAGGAATTGTACAGCTGCATGTTAAATAATGTTATGCAACCACATTACTTAAGTACATAAGTCCAGTACGCCACTAGAGCAGATTCATCTTGCAACATATGCTACATGAAACCAATGTACAAAGTATAGTAATAGGCTGAACTAGTAACTACAACCATATGTTAAACTACTCTAGAAATAGAGCTTGTAAAAACCAGCACAAGAGCAATTACGCAAACATATTGAAATTTATGTTTAAGAAATGCAATGTCCAAAAGGGGAATGGACCTGAATCCAGCAAAATCAGTGGACGAGTAACTCTGGAGAAATGTTGATAAGTCATCCACTAACAAGTGGACATAGACACCATTGAAACCAGCTGATTTGAACGCTTCATTGTACAGCATAGGTGACTTGCTGTGACCAACAGGCTTCCCTATAACTCCATACACTTTAGTATCTGGACCTAACTGCCTGAAATTGTATAGATTCAAAAGATCATTAATTGTTGGTTGACCAGGAGCTGAAACAACTCCTGCCTCAAGTGTCCCAAAAGTAAGATAGCCACCAAATTTTGCACAAAGAATCCGTGAAATCAACCCCCTCTCGCCCATAACAAGTCCAATTATGGGAACCTGAAAATTTCAGCAACGATGAATCGAGTTAAGTTTAATCATATGAAAAATCTTGAAAAAAAAAAACATAAAATAGTCCATATTGACAACTATCAGTAATATATAGGAAGTTGTCCAAAAGGGAGACCAAAGAAAATAATAAGCACTATACTTCACTGCAGTAAACAAATTCAAGAATAAATTTCAGATCTTTTCTTTTTCTTTTGGTAAATTTCACTGATGTCTAGTTCAGAAATAACTACGATGAAAAAGACCCTTTTGGCAACTATCATCAGTATGCAAAAGGCTTGGCACAGAATAATGAGCACTCTGCCATAAACAATATGGCCGCTGCTGCACAGTCCCCATCAATTAAGATGCATTTTTTTCAGTATTCAAAAATCAGACACTGCATTAACAAAATATGAATCTACTCAAGAATGCACATCCTAATGCTCTCCTGATCATTCTATTTTATAGAATTATTTTATTTTAATTTTATTATTAAATATTAGCTAAGTTCATAATTTTTAATTATAATTTACTTATTTTTAGTTGATTTTATTATTAGGTTACTTTTAAGTTAATTATTTTAATTTTATATTTTTCTTGTTAATTTGATTATTATTTATTGATTTTTATTTCTTTTGTAAGATTAAAAGTGATTGGACTTAATTTTGGAAAGTAAGATGTTAAAAGACCCAGAATCTGCTTGCATATGCTTCAGTATTTTGGCCATATCTTGAGCTACAGAACTCCAAATGATGTGATTCTTGGACCAGTGGAAAGCTAAGAGATAGAGCTACAACTTTCATGAAGATCACTTTGCCCAATTCTGCCTCGAAGATAGAGAAAATTACGTCGAAAAATAGCTAGGCGTACTGTGCCGGGAATGGAAATTTGTTAAGATTGAAAATTGAATTTTGAGCCTCTTATTATACTTTTAAGCCCAATTAAACCCTAAGTCAGCCGAAGGAACTTTAGGTTAAGTTTATTAGTATAAATAAAATATGTTTAACAACATTAAGGAGAAAACTTTTGAGAGATTCAAGAAGTTACAAGTTAAGGTTGAAACTTGGAAATCAAGGCAAAAAATATTGTTTTGTTTTCTTCCTTAGCTTTTATCTTTCTTGATACTTTCAATAGTTGAATTTTATACAATGCTATTTTATTTTGTAATTATGAGTAGCTAAATTTCTTTTTCTAAGATTGCAATTGAACCCACATATAATCTAAATTTTTAATCTCTTTCTTATTTATCTTTAATGGGATTTGAATTGTTTATTCCAATTTGTTCTTAATGTTTTTTAATTGCTTGACCACTAATTAAATTAATCTAGGAACCTAAACAAACTTGAAAAAGAGAGTTTAGTATAGACCAAAATTGAGATAGCATATGATCATATTAATTGATTTGCGAATAAAATAGAGATATACCTATAGGCCATATGTAGTCAAATTAGAACATGAACTTAATGAGTCTGTTTTAATTTCAATTCACATAGGGATATAGTGTTTTGATTAAAATAGATATTTTTATAAGATGAATCGGGAAACCCTTATAAATAATTTAGGATTCTAAGTTAGTAATTCAACCCATTGAAATAAGTTAAGAAAGAGAGGTAAGATTTAGATGAAGTGTGAAGGATATTGTAATATTAGATTTGTTGATTTGATATTTTTTCAAGTTATTATTTTAATTTTTCTTGTTAGTTTTAATTTTAATTAATTATTTAATTTTGATTATTTGGATAAGATTAAATTGTTCTAATTTTAGTACTTAGTAAAATTTTAGATCAATTCCTTGTGGGATCGATACTCTACTTGCTAATATATTATCTATCCGATATGTATACTTACGTAGTGAGATTTTTACTGACATCTCCTACACTCTATCTAGGAGTTACTTAACAAAATTTCCTCGTCCAACTCAGTCAAGTTAATCATTTTAACAAAAAGATTACCTATGAAATATTTCAAAAAGAGGAACATTTTTCATCTAAAACCCATTACTTCCTTAACCAATTCTTAATAACCCAGCATATCACAGTTAAACAAGTCATTTTAAAGAAAATCACAAAGTAGACGTTATAAGATTTTATTTTAGATTTATATTCAAGGTATGTTGCTTCTTACCTGAGAATGCACTGTTATCTGAAAAATGCGTGCCACATCAGTGATCTCCAAGGCGGTTGTTACTATCTTCACTATATCAGCTCTAGTTGATTGTATTCTTGCGACAAGGTTGCCAAGCTCCTCAACAGATGGAGTGCTTTGATAGTTGTGAGAAGACACTATAACTTTCAATTTTTCAGGCTTCTTTCCATCAATGGATTTCATGAAGTCATGGGCAACCTTCACACAGAGCAAAAAATATTTGCATCACTATAAGTTCAGTAGACTTTACCTAAATGGTTACCAAAAATATTTGCATCACTATAAGTTCAGTAGACTTTACCTAAATGGTTACCTATAAAAGAAGTCATGTTTCAACCAATGGTAAGAAATAAGCACTATATAATTCAAACTTTATGAAGCTACAATTAAGTGAGAAAGAAAACCTTAAGCTCAACATCAATGTAATCAGCCCCCAGCTCCATGGCTAATCTAAGCACATCTAATCGCTCTTTCTCATCACCATCATATTGACCACCTTCCCATACTGGTCTGTAAGACAAAATTAGAAAAAGAAAAAAAAACTTACACTTACTGATATTTATAAATTAAGCAACCGAATACCATAAAAAAGAAGTAAAGGAACAAGCTTGCAACAATAGGCAGACTGTCTGAAAGTTCCCAACATCAATAAAGTGGAAGCCACGAAAAAGGAAAAAGACCCATCGAAAAGAGAAAAAAATGAAAATGGCATAACCCGAAACTTTACAGGTCAAAACTACAATTTATGACAGATCCCAACCCAGGTAAAGAGGAAATCCTACAAAAGAAAGAAAAAGGAAAACACCCATAAACTTGACTGAGCACGCAAACTATAAAAAGTTGTTCCTGAAACTAAAGCATTCAAGTTGGAAAGAAAAATCAAATCTTGAAACCTGTAGGTGAACAGTGTAGGCAAAGGGCACTCTTTGATTAAAACTTTGAGGTCCTCATAAGGATTGAAACTGTTTAAAGTATCCAATCTAATTTCCACAAGATCAGCAGAACTAGCTTTAGCTTTGGCCATGTCAACGACCATCTTAGCGATAGAATCAGCCATTATCGGAACACATATCAGTGTGGGATTCTTCCACACGCCTCCTCTACTTTCCATATTCAAACCAGCAGAAGATGAAACAAGCTACCAAATTGAAACAGAAAAACAATCAACAATCTCGCCCTGTTCACAATTGAGCAAAAATGAATTCTACATGGAAAAAGAAGGAAAGCTTACCAGAGGGTTGAGAGTGTCCATTTGTGCGAAGGGGTGTTTTTGACTGTGAAGACTCGTTGGAAGAGAAGGTGTTCCTCGGGTCGGTGGTTAAATTTATAGTTCGGGTCCAAATTGGTTGGTGGGAAGGATGATTTGGTTTTGGTTGGTGGGGAAATCAACGGCTCTGAGTAAGTTCTTGGACGTGAAGGTGAAATCTATGTAAAGGAGACTTCGGTTTTACAGCATTTTTGCCCCTTCTTTTTTCTTTTTCGGAATATTATTTGACTGGGGTGGCAAAATTTTGGTTGGTGGGTGCGAAAATGGGCGAATCGCAATCCTTGATGTACGCTTGATCCTATAAATGCAAAAACTCTTCACTAAATAATTGCATATGGAAATCCCAACTTAGCTTTAAAACTATGTCCTGTATTAATAATTAATGGCATGTAAAGTTAGAGGTTTAAGAATGGGAGACGAAAGGGGGATCTAAAGAAGAAGCAGGGAAGATCAGCTAATAGCTACTTCATTATACTGCTCAGCAGTTCTTTCTAAATTCTTCAACCCTTGGACTTGGAGAAAGCAAGTAAAAGTAACCAACTATTTTTGCTGATGCTCAGGCTTACGGCTAAAGAGCGGAGGTATTTACAACTGCGATAAGATTTAGATAAATATCTACAAATTTGAAACAATGATTCAGTGTGCCACTGCGAAGGGGATCAAAAGAATGACACCTCTGTCTATTACACAACTCTAGCTTCATCCCGAGTTAATCTAAGCATTAGTTCCATCCGCACCCGATGAAGGGGCTTTTGTTTCTATGGGGTCTATTTCCATATTGGAGACATCAGTTTCATCCCCACCTGGTGAAGAAGCTTTGGTTTCTGTGGGATCTATTTCCATATTGGAGACATTGGTACTTTCAACTTCAGGCAGCTGAGAAGCTTTACCATGATCTTCTGATTGAAGGTCGGTTCTAACTTGATCGCTATGTGTAAGCTCTGGATTGGCAGATGCATCAGAGATAACTTGTGATGAGGATGGTCCTTCTGTGGGATCTGATTCCACATTGCAGGGCTCAACTAGATCAACCTCAGACCTCTGAACAAGCTCTCTATTATCAGAATCACCAGATTGCAGTGAAGATTCCTGTGCTTCTGAAGAGTTTAGTCCAATGGTAGAAGCCTCAACATTGTCTGCCTCCATCTTCTCAATTCCCGGGAGCTCTTGAGATTGATCATTTAGAACATGCTCTCCATTTGGGGATTCCTTGGTGGTAAATTCTGATGAAGTTGCATGAGCTTCCAAGGGGTCAACTTCTGTGTTTCTAACCTGAATATTATCACCTTCGGTACTTGCAACTCCTACTTCAAGATGCATTTTGTTGTGATCTCCAGGAACAAGCTCCATGCCGGATGGTACACCCACAACATCTTGCTCGATGGATGCTTCTATTTCCAGAGGGTCAGCATCATTGTCAACATGATCACTCCCTATACTCTCAATTCCCAGAGAGGGCTTCACCTCACCATGATCCCCAGGAACAAAATCTACATTAGCAGATTCAGCAGCAAAATCCTTCATAGAAGAAATTGGCTGTCCAGAGGGGTCTACTTCCTCATTGCTAACATCAACAGAATTACCATCACCCCTTTCAACAGACGATGACACTTGCAACGCATCATCTTTTGGCATAGTTTCTATATTAGTAGATTCTGAAGCAACCAAGTGTATGGGGTCTGACACTGAGTCCCTCTTATTTTCACTCCCACTAGATGGACCATCCACATTATCAGAAGCCTGATGTGAAACATGATTGTCACCTGCTGCTGTATCAACCACCACAGGAGCAGCTCCAGGATCATTAGATTTTTGTGAAACTTCAGGACCTCCAATAAAGGCTTCACCACAGCATTCAGCAGCTACAGCTTCTGGACAATGATCACTAAGAGCATGTGATTTGGTGGAAACACTGAGGGCCTCAAGGTTTCCTCTCTCGGTGGCAGAGGATTGTAAAGACTCTTCCAAAGAAGGTTCTGTTGCCTTTCCCAATTCACTCTCAGTAATAGCAGGAAGTTCCACCATTGCTGAATGAATGGGACTTGGAGAAATACTTGAAGTCACAAGAGGAACATCATTAATATCAGGCTTTTTGGACATTGCAGCACTTCCAAGGTTCTCAACATCGAGGGCAGAAGCTTTTTGACAAGATTCCAAAGAAGACTCTGCCTCACGTTCAGAATTAGTCTCAACCACAGAAGGTGCCTCCACCATGCCTGACTTATCAGGACAAGGCTCTGCTTCACATTCAGAATTATTCTCAACCATAACAGGTGCTTCCACCATGCCTGAATTATCCGGACAGGGCTCTGCTTCACATTCAGAATTGTTTGCAACCATAGCAGGTGCCTCCACCATGCCTGACTTATCTGGACAAGGCTCTGCTTCACATTCAGAATTGTTCTCAACCATAGCAGGTGCTTCTATCATGCCTGACTTATCTGGACAAGGCTCTGCTTCACATTCAGGATTGTCCTCAACCATAGCAGGTGCCTCCATCACACCTGACTTATCTGGAAAAGACTCTGCTTCACATTCGGAATTGTTCTCAACCATAGCAGGTGCCTCCACCATGCCTGACTTATCTGGACAAGGCTCTGCTTCACATTCAGAATTGCTCTCAACCATAGCAGGTGTGTCCACCGTGCCTGACTTATCTGGACCAATGGTAATAGGTAAAGACTCTCCGGGATTATCAGCAACATCATGAAATTTGATGACATTTGGAGTACCTTCAGCACTTTCAACATTGATAGCAGAAGATCCTAAAGACTCTCTAGCAGAAGGTTCTGAACTGTTTTCAGATGGAATCGCCAGATCAGGAAGGCTTCCAGCAACTGAATGATCTGAACTCAAAGGAACTACCGCAGTCACTCCAGAATAATCACAAGCAGCACCAGCCTTTGAAGAACTAATATCAAGAGGAGATGAGTTTGAAAATTCCATGGAAGATTTTTCTTTGTCTTCAGAGCTGGCCACATTAGGCGCAATCAAAACAGAAATAGATGAGATAGCTTCAGAATGATTACGAACATCA
The DNA here is from genome assembly GCF_000208745.1 of Theobroma cacao. Lineage (NCBI taxonomy): Eukaryota > Viridiplantae > Streptophyta > Magnoliopsida > Malvales > Malvaceae > Theobroma > Theobroma cacao. Next base: position 30,112,148 of record NC_030853.1, read on the forward strand.
CTTCCATTTGTAGAGTCTATGAGAGATTCAAGTTTACTAACATCACAAGGAGACATTGAAGAGATCTCAGTTTTATTTCCACAACTATTCAACTGAGGAGGTTCTACCTTAATAGGAGATGCCACAGATAACTCTATTTGGTTGCTAGAGGGCCCATCAGTCAGGTCAGTGCTATCTCCATTAGGACTCTTTAATCCCTGGGAAGCAAAATCTTCCTCCTCACGAGCACTGAGATGAACTTTACAATCAACCCCCATGCTGCTCTCAGTGTTTGAGTTTTCGCACGAAAGCTTTCTGGAATCTGAAATGTTCTCAGAGCCAATAGCAGCCTGGCACTGAGATACTAAAGAAACACTTTCCGAAATAGGGGTCATAACCACAACAGGAGGTTTCTCCTCTGATTTGTTTGCATCAGCATCTATCCTGGGTTGTTCAATATTCTTGTCCTGTAAATTATCAGAAACAGGAACTGCTATTTCCAGAGATGACATAGCTGGCTCTGATGATTGTGTTACTGAGGGTTTAACTTCTGCATCACAAACTTCAACATAATCACCCTTAGTACTTTTAACTCCTGCACACAGTTGCTTACCACCATTAAATTCTGAAGCAGGATCCCTACTGGCTGATTCAACAGTAAAATCATTCAGAGAGGGCACATCCGTTTCAGAGGGATCTACTTCCATATTGTGAATCTCAACACCATCACCCTCCCCATCTTTAACAACAAGTGGTTGTTGCAAGCCCCCGCCATCTTGTGGAACAAGCTCTGTATCAGTAGAATCAGTGGCAGTAGAGAGAAAAGATTCTGGTACAGGGTCACCCTTAGCTTCACCGCAACCAAATTGACCATCCACATCGCAATTGTCAACAGGAGCCTCATCCAAAATAGAAGTCTCACAGGCTGGAGCTGCATCGTCCACCACAGCAGTAGCCCCAAGGTTGTCTGAGTTTTCTGAAACTTCTGGACCTTCAACAACAATGGCTTCTGTAGAGCACTTTAAGACTACAGAAGGCAAGTCTGACTTGTCAAAGGATATGCCACTCAAATTAACAGCAGATAGATCCGAATCCAATGTTTCTGAAGGAATACCATTAAGACCAACACTTCTACCATTATCATCAGAAGCTTTAGGAGATTCTTTCAAAGAAGGCTCTACTTCATTCCCAGGATAAATCTCAGTCATACCAGGACTTTCTTTTTTGGTTTCAGAGTCAATAATAGAAGGCTCCACCACACCTGCAACAGATGGAACCGCTCTGGAATTATCACATGTATTATCAGCTTTAGGAGATTCTTTAAAAACAGGCGCTATGTTGGTTTTATCACTCTCAGCAGTTTGAGGCAGGTCCATTGGACCAGGAGGGTCAGGTTGAACTCTGGAACCTGTGTGATCACCACCAGGACCAGGAGGTCCTTGACACACATCTTTCTTCTCACCAGCATTGAGAGGACATGTACTATCAACCTCCATATTACTCTCTGTAATTGAATTTTCACTTGTAGTTTGTCCCGAATCTGCAATGTTGTCAAAGCCGGTATGGGTCTTGCATTTAGGTTTCAAAGAATCAGCTCTCTGAACAGAGTCCTTCACCACAAGAGATGTGTTGTCCTCCAGTTCTTTTGCATCGGCTTTGGTCTCAGCCTGCTTTGTATTTTTTTCAGTCGGAACATCACAAGCTGCAGCAGCTTGATCATGAGCTGGTGAGTTGACACATGTTTTACCATCTAAACTTTGGTTCTTGGTTACCTCCTCAAGCGTCTTGCTTGATAATGGTGCAGTAGGAGTATTCCAGCCCTCACTCCCAGCAGGTTCACCAACTTTAGTTTTTGATGAACAGGTTTCAGAAAAAATCTCCTTCATCACTCGGGCAACATCATTTACATCAGCAGTCTGAATTCGAGTAAATTGAATTGCACTAGTCACTTTTCTCTTCGAATCATGACCAACTAAAGCACCAGGAGAATGAACTTCAGATGCATGTACCTGAGTAACATTTGCCAGTTCATGAGGGCCAGAATCTTGACTGTTCTTCATTGTAGGAGCTTTATTGACCAATAAATCCCTTGATTTATTCTGGGGTTGAGAATTTACTTTCAAGTCCTGACCAGATGAAGCGTCAGGAATCACAGGTTTCCGTCCTCTACGCTTAGGTGCTTCTGCCCTATTTGTGGTCTTTCGACCTGGCCTTTTACTTTGAACACATTCAGCGGGACAAGAAGCAACAGACTGAGGTGCTGAAGCAACAGGAGCATAAGTTGGAAAAGGCTGAGAGCTGGAAGCAATCTTTGCAGTGGCTCTAGGCATGGTTTTATTGGCACCTTCTAAAGGATCTGATGAAGGCAAACAATCCATTGTAGCACCAGCAACCGAAGATGCTGTTTTCACAGTTGAAATAGTTGCATGCACTTTATCTTCTGAAATTTGATTCTTTACCACTTCAACTGAGGTATGACTTAATACAGGTATAACTGGTACAGCACCACCTTGGTTACCACATACCTCACCAGACTTTGATTTTTGAGAGCTGCATTCAGGTGAAACCTCCGTAATCACAGAAGCCTTCTCATGCACATCAGCATTTTGAATTTGTACCACAGCAGGACCTGCAAAAGTCTCACGTATTGAGTGTACAGTATATCCATTGAATTAATAATTAAATGATGCATCAATTTCATCCAGATTAAAAAATGCAATGTTCTTACCAAGGGTTATGGCGGTACTATTATGCACAGCCTGTGAGCTTTCTGGCTGCTTGCTTTGAGATTCAGTAGAATGTTGATCCTGAGCAGTTATGGCAGCAGGTGCTTTCGTTCCCTGTGCTTGCTCTTGAATAAGCTTTGTCGCATCAGTAGTGTCATTTTCTTGATTACCTCTCATTGCAATGACTTTATTTGGAAATGCATCTGCAGATTTATCCTGTGCTTGTGGATTTGATTTTGAATCCTGACCAGCTGAAACATCCAGAGAAGCAGCTGATATTGGTGCCTGTTTCTTTCCCCTACGCCTAGGTGGTCCTAACCCACTCTGAGCCTTACGGCCTTGGCCTTTAACTTGGACAGGTACAGTAGGCAAAGGAGGAGTTGATTGAGTGATTGGTGCACCAGAGGGAGTAGGAGTTGACTGAGAGTTCAAACTAATCCCGGCACCAGCAGGATGATTGGTTCCACTAGCACAATCCACACCTGCAGAAGTGGGTAACTGATTGGCGTACTCAGTCTTTGGAACACTGGAAACACCAGGGACAGTTCCACTAATAGCAACAGCTTGACTATCTGCTGGATTAACTGATTTAATCTGAGATTGTTCATCCGGTTTTGGAGGAGAACCAGCTAAACCATCGATGGCAGAGCTGAAAGCTGGCTCTTGTTTCTTTCCCCTTCGACGAGGTGCTTGCCCTCCAGTTTGAGCCTTTCGACCTTGTCCTTTTAATTGCACCATTGGAGAGAATCCAGGTGGATTAGATTGATCAGGAGTAGCAGAAACAGAGGGCATACTCGGCTGCAAGTTCTGAGAAACTCCTGTACTATTATGAGGATCAGGAGCAGGGGATGCTGAGGAGCTAGACTCTAACACTTTCTGTAACCCGGCATCCACTTTACTGATTCCAGAAGGTGCTGGAAGCACTTGTGTAGTTGGAGATTTATCTGCAGTTGCTCTTCTTGGCCTTCCACGGCCCCGTTTAGATGGTGGTGTTGCATCTTTGCTCTGCTGCTGTGGCTGCTGTGCATGCTCCACTGGAAGTGGTTGAGGAGGTGGAGGTGGTGGAGCTGGAGCATTAGCTTCTGTGCTACTAACAGTCTCCACTGAAGCATCTTTTGGCAAGTTCCTCTCCACAGCTTCTTCCTTCAATTTAGGAGATTCAGGTGAGTCAACTTGACACAATTTTTCAAACTCCTCCTCTGTCCATTGCTCTTCATACGATCGCACCTAATATAGCAAAATATTAAGATTAATATAAACCAAAGTTCATATTCAATTATAAAGGCAGCTCCAACACCAAGCAAGGCTGTAAAAAAAATTAAAGACAACAAACAAACCTCTCTTGCTCGTTTTCCCCTCCCATATTGCCGAGTATCAAGACCACCGAGATTTTCACCCTTCCGCTTTACCCCAACATTAGGCTGCACCCCAGTCTTTGGTACATCATACAATTTCATTGCTTCATAAAATTCTTGCAAGTCATCATCTGTTACAAGGCGAGATGGTAAAGGCAGTAAAGTCTTGGAGCCATCCATCCCTGATCCCAATACCAACTTTTTCCACTTTGCCTGCATGTTCATTAAAAAAGCTGGCATCAAAACAGAAGTAAAGCCACAGGCCAACCACGTTTATGCTGCACATGATCAACTGAAGAAACAGCCTGTCTAAGAGACTTGTATGCATACCATCTCTTCTTCCCGCCTTTGCTTATCAACTGATTCAAACACATCAATCTCAGACTCACTGTATCAGTCGACATGCAAAAAAAATTAATATCAAAATCATGTGGGCAATAAAAGCTCATAAATATTATTACATGGTAATTTTCATGCTAATTAAGGCACAACAAATAAAACTGGCTCGGTACAAAAACTCAAAAGTATCTTAAAAGGAAAAAGCAGTGATTTCCAAGTGCATGCAGCCTAAAGCAGACAAAGCTGACTGCTCAAAATATGTTATCTGTACTAGGAATTCTTCACCAGTCAATTCCAGATGCATCAATAAAAAGAAAAAAAATCTAAAATGAAACCTGCGGGCCAACACATCATTTAGAGCATCATCATCTAACACTGGAGCAGCTTCCTCTTTCTTACATTCTCGAAGGAGGGACTCTAAGTACTCCCTACGGTCTTCAGCACTGTCAATAAAATCACAAAAATATCCTTAAGAACATGAGCCAAAACCATCTTGAATATGCTTGTACTCCATGCAATAAACTATAGCTCAACAAACATCCCAATTTACCTGGTATTGTTGTCAAAAAAGCCAGCAGTGATACTCTGGTTAGCAACTCCTAATTTGTGTTCAGCAGCAGCTCTGACTTGTTCTTCAACAGTTTGAACCTTATCACAGCAAATATAGTTAATAATTTTATCAAACAGCATTCAAGGTACAAAACAACCCCCATGAAATAGGAAAAGATGAATCTTAACGTAGTCATAAAAACATAATTAAAAAAAAAAAGAAGCAAGTTACGATCAAAAATTTGTATAATAACTTTTGAAAAAAAGGCACTTGACCCCAAATATTATTTAGTGAATACAAACATACTGTTTCGAAACGTAAGACAAGCACATCCTTCTTCTGGCCAATCCTGTGAGCTCTTGCTTGTGCTTGCAGGTCAACCTGAGGACCAACCAAAAAAATAAAAGTCAAAAATTAAAACCAATAACAAAACAAACTCTAGTCAAGTGAAATTAACTTTCTATACAACCTGTGGATTCCAGTCAGTGTCGAATATGATCACAGTATCAGCAGCTTGAAGATTGACTCCAACACCACCAGCCCGAATACTGATACCAATGTTCAAATATCAGAACAACTTTACTTGGTAGTCAAACAACAGCATACACACACACACACCCCCTAACAACCAGTAATTAGTTAGGCAAGGACTCCCAGTCTCATCCTACCCTCTTCCTATTAAGTTCTTTTCAACCTCCCAAAACATTTGCCAGAAGTGAAAGGGCAATTTCCAACAGTGAGGTTTGTAGGTAAAAAAAAAGATGTCTCAAAAATTAACTTCTAACTTCAGAAAGATGCCTACTACATATTAGACATCCAAAATTTAAGTCCTTCATCCCCTTTAATGTCTCAACCTCCTACCATATATTATCCGCCAAGACAAAATAGAATAAATGATAATATAAGAACATGCCTGAGTTCCAATAAACTTCTAAACTAGAATTTTCTCTCCTTACACTCCTCCTCTACAACGTTTTAATCCCTTATCTCAATCCGTAAAAGAACATTCTCATTTAAAAAGCCAGTGCAGGTCAGAATCACTACAAGCGTAGATGACCCTTTTTTTCTCATTATTTTTCTTTTTGGTGGGGGGTGGGTATGCTTTATCCCTATGACTTCATTTTTCTTTGTGTGGACTTCGGAGACAAAATTACCTGAGCAAAAATATGAAAAAGGGGGAATCATGTCGATTAAAATTATCAATAAGTGCACCCCGATCATTCCCAGATGTGTGCCCATCCAACCGAAGGTAGCGGTACTGTTTTAAGGAGAGATAGTCTTCCATAACATCAAGCAGCCTAGTCATCGTGGAAAAGAGAAGAACCTACAAATTTCAAATTAAAGGAGTAAACCTTCAAGGAAATTATTTTCAAAATAAAACTATAATATTTACAAGCATGCATTAAAAGAGAAAGAAAGGTGGAGGTTCTTGCTTCAAAAATTATAGATGGTCATGTTAACACTGCTTCTTATGCATTCCACCAAGATTCAAAAGAACAAAGAGGGCTAAATATAGAATGCCAAATACCATAAATGGCACCACCATCTCAAATGAAGAGGAACAAAACAAACAGAAAATGAAAGCACAAGAAAAATCAACACAAAATTTCTAGAATATAACAACAATATTAGTCAATAAGATATAATAAAAAGGACAAAAGGCCCAACTGAGCATCACAAATTTTCATCCAAACAACCTACTATAATATCATAATGCATCAAAAGGCAGCTTCTAGAAATTATTAGATCTTAACATAACCATATAAGAAGAGTTGGGTACCCGGTGATCAGTTGCCTTCAACTTGGGGAGTAGTCGATCTAACATTTCAAGCTTTCCACAAAGCCTAATCATTGGTGGCAAATAATGCTGTGGTATCAAATTGTCAACCTACAAAAATTGATCCAAGAGTTAAGTTTCACCAGAAGAAGCAAAACTTATACCAGCCAACTACTGATCCCCTAGTTCACTACAGGAAAGCAAACAATTGGAACCACATTATCTTTAACTATTGCGTGTTCCAACTTATCACATAAAATAAAGATATTAAAAAACCACTGATTTGTTCCAGAATTAATTACATAAAGAAATAAAAGGTCCATAGGAAGCTTTGGAAAGAAGACCATTTTATATTTTCTTATCTTTCATCTTCCACAATTTTTTATCAAAAGCAAACTAAGCATTAGTGTATAGGAAAGGGACATGCCTCCTCCACATGCAGCTGGCTGAGATATGGATGATTACATATATTACGAAGCTCCATAACAGAGTTGTGCACCGACCGAGCCTGCAAAAGAAGAAAGATCAGAACTAGCAAAAGTAAATGTCTAAAATAGTAATTGATTACAATTTTTTTAGCTTTGCATGGAAATAAAAGAGAATCAAATTTCCAAAAGAAACCTTAGAGTTTCCCATTGCACCAAGATTTTCTTCAACCCTCTTCATCAAAAGTTTCTGATAAGCAGAAGCTTCACATCTTATAAGCCTCTCAATCTTCTCAGGAAGTTGATTTTCAACCTACCAAAAGGAAGAAGAAGATACAAAAACATTTAGCATACTAGAATTTTAAATTTTCTGAGCATCTTAATACCATACAAAACAATGACTTCAAGATATCATTCCCCTCAATATTTCCTAAGTTCTAATTAAGTGTTAGTTTATAATGAGACACATAAAAACATGCACAGACAATCAATATTCAATGGAAAAAATGATACCTAACATAATATCCCTGTAAATACAAACCTTATGCTTGAGCCTTCGAAGTACAAAAGGTCGAAGAACTTGGTGAAGACGGTTAATGATCAACAAATTTTCCTCCTCAGATAGTAGGGCCTAGTCAAAAACAACCAGCATAAGCACATAATGTTCAATGATAATCCAGTAAACAATGTTTGTAGCTAGATGGAAGAAGTTCACTACTTACTTCATCAGCAGAATTGTCCCCATTACTCTCAAATGGTTTGTTGAACCACTGAGAGAAATCCTCTGATGAATTAAAAATATTAGGCAATAAGAAATTGAGCAGTGCCCACAACTCCTCAAGATTGTTCTACATAAAGAAACAAGGTACAACTTAGTCCTTCTACTGCATCAACACCAAAAACTCAAAAGAGAAAAAAAGCAGGAAATACAGCTGGGTCACCAAGAGGGAAGTGGCTGCAAGTGTCCATTACAAATGTAAAAAGAAACATCCCAAGAAAATTATCTGTAACCTGTAGTGGTGTTCCAGTCAACAGCAATCTGTGAGAGCTCTGATAGTGCTTTAAGTCCGCATTCAACTTGCAAGAAGCATTCTTTATCCGATGACCTTCATCAATTATAATATAATGCCAGTGTAATTTGCTCAGTTTTGGTCTATCATGCTTGTTCATTAGATACTCATATGTTGTCAGAAGAACGTTAAATTTCCGCTGTACAATCCTCTCCCTGCAACAGAAATGGAGAACCAGGCTTACAGATAATGTAAAGTAACAAAAAGGTATAGGATAAGAAAGGTTTTTATTCATGTCTACATGTCATTACTTGAATAATCTACGCCTCTCTTCCGGAGGCCCAGCGTAGACAATTTTATTTATCTCAGGGGCCCAGAAATTGATTTCTGACTCCCATCCAGGCAGCACTGAAGATGGTACGACCACCAAAAATGGTCCTCTATCATTTTTGGTTTCCATTAGGTAACAAATAAGAGAAATAACCTACAAAAACACATAATAGTATAAATGTAAAAATTTGACAACAGAATCATATTATAGACAGCAATTCAGAGTTGAATAGATTCAGAACCACAAATACCTGAACAGTTTTCCCAAGACCCATTTCATCAGCAAGAATGCCATTCAGATGATTATTGTATAGTGAAACCAGCCACCTGAGGCCATTCATCTGGTACCTGACCATCAGAGGCAATTTTAAGAAATCTCAAACAAGAGAATGAAAACTGCACTCCCTATGCCAGCTCATCCCAAAAGAGTACATATTGTTGGGAAAGTGCATATATTACTTACTCTCTTAATTTTCCACCCTTAAGAAACGTTGGTTGCTCACTGATGTTTTCTTTTATGCTGCAAAAAACAGTTTTGATTGTAAAATTTTCAGCAATTACAAATAATTCAATACTAAATAAGAAAAGAATTTTGAAACAAAATGACCTCAAGACATCCAAAGTTTCTTTCGTTAAAAAATGAAGCAGGAGATAAAGAAGCAATGTTGGTACCTATGAGCCATCATGTAGTACTTTTCATTGCTTTCCATATAATGCTGCAGAGCAGAGTGATGATAAGGAAATTTAAACATTTAAAAGAAAATAGGATAAGTAAAACCTTGTGGAAAAGGAAAGAGAGAAAGCAACTCCAGAAAATGCATAGGAAACAAACTTGCCTTTGCCTCATCTTCATTCTCCATAGCAGTGTCATTCTCAACAACACTTGCAGTTCGCATCTCATCCATATCATTTTCAAAGCGGATTGTTATAGCCTTTGCCTCCTGTAACTTGGATCCAAGTTTTTGAAGATATTTCTCAGTTTCTTTCAATAGTTGCTTAACACGATCTGATTTAGCATCCTGTGAAATACCAACAACGATATTCAATAAGAATAAGTAAGATGAAACCCTTGGACTTTTAAAGACTAGCAAGCTTAAGCTAACCTGAACCATTCGCAAATAGCCCTCCACATCATTGATTTTGAGCAAGTTAATCTTCTCACGTTGAATTCTGTCAATCTTCTCACGATGTGTACGCTCCTTTCTCTTATGGAACTCCTTCACATATTTATTGAAACCCTTCCAACGTTCTCTCCTAATTTTAAACACATCATCCAGCCTCTCCCTGGGGTTTCAATTTACCAAGCAAATTAGAAAGGATGTACTTTTATTTAAAGCAACCAGTTAAGAGAAAGGCATTTAACAGCAAGAAAAAGCAAAAGTGGTACATACTTGTGAACTTCTATCTCACTGAAAAACTCCTTCTGCCTCTCACGAATTCTCTTTTGTCGCTCTTCTTTCATTTTCTGCTCATATTTTTCGAGTTGTTTTATCCTTCTACCATGTCTGTGTTTCTTGTATGATTTCAGGCGTTCCATATCATTTGTAATTGGTTTGAAAAAATCATTCAAAAAATCACTGCCAAATAGTTGGAAGAAAATGTAAAATGAAAAATCATAACATGACCAAGAAAACAGCCAAACCAGCTTAGCTACGTCCTTGGCAGCAAGAAAACAAGATAAGAAATACAAAAGATAATAACTAGGGGGAATTATTTGAAGTCAATTACCTGCGCAGGCGACGTTGGAGCTCTAATAATTGGAGTTTCTTCAATTCTATGACACTTTTGGTTTTTGCAGATATATCTTCAGATGAGCTCACATTTTCCTGCATGTGAGTGAGTTAGTTGCAAAAACATGTGCACATGCAATGCTAAGTCGATTATCAAACCATGCATTCGTCAACCTTCCTACTATGGGAAACATAAACAAAGTTAAGCAAAAGACATTGAAGAAAAGGAAAGAACCACATATGTTGGATGGTAAAAAAGAGAAAAGATTTCACAACATCATAAGGCATCAGGCAGCGCCTCACAAATGAGTTCCTAACAACACATAGTTCAGAAAAATAAAATAAAATAAAAACTCGAACTAATATGCAATGTCAATGAAGAAAAGAAAAAATCTCTCAAGATGTGCAAAGTCCTCATTGGCTGATTTACCTTCTAGTTATGGTACTATCTAGTGACCTTTTTGCTCAATTATTTCGATGCAACAAAAGATCAACTTCACATAACTTTGAACATGAATACAGATATTCATTGCATGCTTAAGTCCTAAATCACAAATTTCTAGCCAATAAGTTGGCTTTACCCAAACATTAACGATGAATCCCTTTTGCTATCATAGTCACAGACTATGATGCAACATCACTCCAAATTCTAAAGCCATATATAAAACTGTTCAGCTTGCTTTCACAAAAAGATATAGACCTGAGAAAGAAAAAATCCTCCAAAACTGTTTTGTATGATAGGAAATGAGGTACATACAACATAAAAGTGGAAAGTTGTTTTATTAACAGAATAGAAAATATGTGGTGGTCTTTCTTCTTAAAGTTTAACTTTCTACTCCAAGTCTCACTCATTCTAATGAGAAATTTTCGGTCAATTTTACAATCTTTCTTCCACTTTTGTTATTTATACACAATGGGCAGATAGGGGAAGATACGTTTTCTTTCCCTTTTATAGCAATGCACAAATATTAGAGCAAATAATAACTATATCCTTAACAATACTGCATGATGGCTTTTACAGACAAATCAGAAGAAAAAACAAGGTTATAACCAGGTATTAAGAACTTCAGAACAAATTTAGCAACAAACCTTTAGTTTGGTAAAACAAGTAACAATTCTATGCTTTGTTTTTTGCTGTTTTAGAACCCAGTTCTGCTCAGCTAAGAACTTCCGTTTTTGTTGATCCATAATCCATTTCTCCAACATAGTATGCTTTGGCGAAGGCAATGAATCAGTTAATGCAGATTTATCTTCCTCGTCTTGCTCTGTGGTAAAACAGACATAATTCCTTCATATGTCATCAACAAAAAAGATGGATCCAGCTGGGATTAGTCTTATTTGAAATTCAGTGAATTTTGGATAACGTTGACTTTATTAAGTCTGCAAGGCTTATAGATGATCGCTTCAATCCCAAAGCTATATTAATAGATAAGAAGATAAAAGGCCATTAGCATAAAGGATATTGATTCAGTAAGATTACCAGGACTTTGAAACTGACTAGGAGCATTATCTTTTCTCTCTAGCACCAAATCATGCTGGACAGCAGCGGCTGGCAGAGATGCTCTGGAAACCTCATTATGACAGCCAATTCCAGACCAGCCCATCATTTCGGGGTTCAACTGCTTATTAGCACCAATGACAGAAGAGGCTTGATCACCCTTTCCAAGTTGCAGATGGCCATTCTCCATGCCATCCACAGGGTTACTAACAGTAAAACCACCCTTTATAGTACCAGATTCAGGCTGTCGTGACATTGTAGTTAAATATGCCTGTGGTTCCACTGCCTCTAGGCTCTGAATTTCAGCCTCTGCCTTCCTTGTAGCTAGAATATGTTTCCTTTCATCTGCTATTGCAGAAAAATCAGAAGTTGGGCCATTCCTCTCCTCCATTTTTAACTTTTCTGCTTCTTTAGACAAGGAATCGGCCTCTGGGAATCTTCCAGTAGATGTTGAACCTGGAGGTGCATTATTCATCCTTCCAAACGGCATTGCAACTTCAGATATGCTACTTGGCTCATTGGACGTCTGTGCTTTGCCTCTAGTGTCAATCAACTCTTTGCGAGGACCATCTGTATCGCCAACTGATGATTACGAAGTAAAAAAATAAAGATTGCTGAAAATGAAAGCTGAAAAATAAATAAAACCTACCTTCTTTAGGATATATGTTTCCAAGCGCAATTTCTAGATGCAGCTTCTTTGGCATCAACCCATTTCTACAAGTGGAAAACCACAAGTTAAACCAGAAAAAGAAAAACAACAGACCACAACAAAGATTCTTACCATGTACACCCCCATTATAAATAGTAGTATATATTGCAAGACATTACTACATACCTGAAAGCTAAAAAGACAAGGCACTGGGCCCTAAGCTGTTTCAACTGTTGTTCCTTGAAAGGCATGCCAGAGAACGTGGCAGATTGGGAGACAGGAGACTTTCCCGTATCTCTCGGAGCAGTGGCTCTAAGCATAGTCATTTCTGAGGCACTATTTTGCCTGCCAACCTACAAAAATAACATAAAAATGCCAGCAAATTCATTACACAGATCACTGGCCTTCAAAGCAACATCTTCAGAAGCAGTACAAGTCTAATCATCGCATCAGTATCAAAACTTTAACTCCAGCTCCTCCCAGAAAGGCCATAATATAGCCACAAAAAGGCATTGTTATTCCCATTATTTAAGCCATGGTGACTTAAAAAAGGAGCTGTATGGAAAGGTTAAAAAAACAATATTGACTACCTGAGCTATCTTATTTGCATCTGCTAACACATTCGAACTTCCTCCCTCATGTTCCAAAACTTTTCCAGCAGAAAGTGTCGTGGATAACCCATCAGGACTTGTTACAGAACCTTTTGAAAACCCATGCTTCTGACTCTCAGCGCCACTAAATTGGCCTGGACCTGAGAATGCTAGTTCTCCTGACGGATATGAGTTAGATGTGGCAGGCAGTCCTCCTTGAACCTTCCCAAAAGCACCTGAAAGTTAAAACAATTCCATCAATGTGGTAAGTATTCACTAACTGAAGAGATGTTTTGGAAATTCAGCCTCCATTTTAAGAAGTGTCTAAGCTCAGTCAAATTTATTATTCACCTTCCCTCTATAGCTTGTTAACAACAAGAAAATTAGTCATTCTCAAATATAGCTTACTCAAAGAGAAGGGCAACGGTAGAGGTTTAAATTTGAGTGGACAATGCCCAAAAAATACAAACATGATCCAAGATGCCAAATAATTTAGTCCACAGTCAAGACCTAAATGAGTCCCAGATATATTTAAACTTCAATAAACCTATATCAGAACAAAGAAAGAGGTAAAGAGAAAACGATAAAGGATTTTATCAAGAAACAGAGTACAGACTCTCTAACTTAGATAATTTCAAGCTAAGGTTTCTTTCTCCTTTGTGTCTAGATAAAACTGAAAATGCAGCCCATCCTGCATAAACCCATGTCCATTAAAAATATCTAACAAACAAACAGAGATTATTTCTATCTTACAACCTGACCTGATACAAGAGCTGTATGCATTGACTGCTGAGCTGGAATTTCTGCCGTCATATTGCCAGAAACAACATTTGGAGGAAATCTGTGAAGTTGAGATCTGTCAAATGGTAACCCAGCCTTGTTCTGATTCCATACACCCCTGGAGGAAAAAACTTCATGTGAACCAGGTACTCCCCCTTGCTGCTGTCCAGGAACATTATGAGTGGAAGAAACTTCCACTTCTTCGGGATACTTTGAACTAGGAGCACGAGACATCAAATTGGTAATGCTTGTCGTATCCACTAGATTTTCCGGTACAATCGAACCATCCTGTCTACATCTAAGCATTGATCTCATATTACCAGGTAAGGATGGAAAATGCTCCATTTGCCCACTACTCAGGACCATGCTGTAGTTAGCAGGGCCAGATGGTTCAGCCTTATTCATCTTCCCTTTCCTTGGATCAGTCACAGCATTATGAGAATCAAGTTGCTGGGAATTGTCAAAATTTGGTTCCAATGGCGATGATGAATCACCCCTCTTTCGCTTAGTTGCAGCCTTTATACTATCATTTTGATTCATTTGTTTGTCTTGCGATTGCGAGTTAGCAGACCGAGCATCTAAACTAGATGGGCTTTCATGATCAAAAGACTGACTACTCCTATGAGTTCCAGCTCCTTGATAATACTCATGTCCGGTAATGCTAGGGCCAACAGGCGGCCTGATGGATGAAAATGGATCAATTTTTGACATCTCATTTTGGACCAATCCTGCTTTAGGATCTTTTGGAACTCCAACAGCTTGAGAAGACCCTGGATAAAGAGTCCCATTACAAATGGTTAGTTCAGGATTCCATGCAATGACAAGGACACATCTGTAAACTGATTTGCCATGAGAAGCTAAATGAAGTTTGATTAAGAGAAATTTACCAGCATATTGTCCAGATGTTGAATCCACTGTTTGAGACCCACCAGTTAGAGGCACCCGTGATGACTTCAAAGCATCCATATCAAGACCGTGTTGGTTGATAACAGTCTCCATTGCCCTTAAAAAAATAAAATTATGTCAGAGAAACTAGCACAAAAATTTTGGGGAAGGGGGGGCGGACATACAAAATGAAAATTTGACATAGAAAAGATCTTGATCTATTTATGGTAAGTTCCAAACTCCACTGCAACCATGCAGAGACAGGACAAAGAGAAATAAAAGTTAACACAACTGTTAGACAAGCCAGAAAACAAATGCAAATAGCAGACAAACCCAAGTACATAGACAGAGATATAAAATATAGGGGAAAAAATAGGGAGAATGAGGATATATATATATATATATTCTGCAATTTAAATTTTAGGTGAGAGTAACTTTATTGCAGCTCAGAACACTCTAATCCAAGCCAGGAAATTTAACAATGTAATCTTGGAGTAAACTATATAAAATTACATAGCAATTGCCATGTATATAAACGAAGCAAAATTTAAACTCTAATTTCTTCTTCAATTCAAGCATGTGTTGCTTAGTGGAATATTAAACACAGTTCTACCCGGAAGGAGAAAAGTAAGAACAGCATGGTTTGGGCCAAAAGAGGATGAACCAAGGTAAAACACCATGTTTTAACTGAGACCTACAAAACTTATCTCCAACCATATGCATAGTGGGGCAATTAATGCCCTGATAACAGAAGAGAACACACTAGTCAACAAAGGTCTCTCAAAAATTGCATGACTACCTGAATAGAGACCAAAATAGTTCCACACTCTATTCACTATCCATAAAAAATATATAAGGCTCTCGCATCCCTTTAAAGACAACCAAAACTAACAAATCAAGTGTCTGCTGATAATCAAAGTAAAAGATGCACAGTCAATCAACTTTATTTTTTAGATCCACGATTATCTGAATTAACTCGACTTGCTAATACATATCTTCATATAAGATGAAAATAACTTCAGCACATTCTCTTCCTAATTTACAAAATCTGATGGTCTTTTGATAAGAATTCTTAATGAAAATCAACCGACAAAAAATAAGTCAAAAATACTTTACCTTGATATCACATGAAACGGCATTGAATGTTCTTTCCCACTAGATTTCATGTGTTGCAATATCTGAAACACTCGCGGATAATAAAAATCAGCATCCATATAAATGGTATTTAAAATTTAGAGCTAAATAGTGCACAATAAAGACCACTTAATTGACCAAAAACTACACGTACCACAAAAAGTTTTGTCGCCAGCTTTGCCGGCTCATCTTTAGAATCTTGAATGAGTTTGTGCAGAAACTTTGCCGCCTCCAACTCCACGTTATGCGAAGAAGACGCCATCTCCACCTATGAACTAACAAAATTAACACGCCAATAAGCAAATAAAAATTTATCCGTCCCAACCTGTAAGATTTAATCTCTACTTTTTCATGCCAAATTTTCGATTCCATATGTATAGTCATAATCAAACTGAAAATCCACAAATTAAAACAAAAAAAAAAAGAACCGATAAAAGCAAAAAAACGGAGACTTAAATTTCCTAGTTCATTAACCGCATTATCAGGTCTAAAATTAAGCTGAAAATCAGTAAATTAAGCTCTAAAATTAACTTATCCAACACACTAATGCGGATTATCTAGCAAATTGTTTGTTTCTCGAGAAATGTTCTTTATTTTTCGCGGAAAATTATTTTAGCGTTGAAACAAAAAAGAAACCCTAGGCGAAGAGAAATTGACTAGAGAAAAACGACGAAAATTACCTGATCGGAGATCGAAGAGTTCAGAGGTGAGCTACATAGAGAGAGTGGCTCGAATGTTAAACTTCCAAAATTAAAAGTAAAATAGAAAGGAAAAACAGATGGGAGCTTTTGGCTTTGCAGGAATGAGAAAAAACGAAGCGTAAACAAAAAGGTTCCCCAAACACGTACCTTTAACCTCGCACGTGTCGGAATTTCTTTGCCTATTTACCCTTTCACATCTGAAAATTCTGAATCTAGCCTAAGCCTAGGACCCGGCCCATGGGTCGACCGACATAACCATATAATCAATGGCTTACGACCCGGCCCATGGGTCGACCCACTTAACCAGATAATCCTTTTTTTTTTTAAAGCAGGCAGATAATCAAATTAATGAACTTTCCTTAAGTTTTTTCTAATCTGATTGGTCAAATAATGAACGATTGAAGGGTTAAAATGGACATATAACAAGGATTTCATCCTTTCATTGATGTGTTTGGGCAATTGGTACATGAATATTTGCGGATAATGAAAGGAGAGAAAGAACTAATTTAGTCAAATGAACTCAAGTTTTTTTTTTTTTTAAGTTTGATAAGAGATATTCAAATTTTATTTTTTTAATAGAAGATTATGCATCAATTAATAAACCTAATACTCGAGTGCAACTCAAGCTTTATTTAATATTGAAACTTTGAAATTTGATTTTGACACAATTGAATTATTTTTTATATTTTCAAATTAATTTGAGAAAAATATTAATACTATCAATTAGACACAATTTAATGAATTATATCTTAATTTTAATTTAATAAATATTTATATCAATATATCAAAACACTTGTAAGATTTAAATACTTGTATCAAGATATCTAAATTTTACTTGCTAGTTTTTCTTCTATACAGATACACGAGATCAAAATGTATTAACTTTTACCATATTTGTATTTACGTCCAACTTAATACTAATAATTAGATAATCAATCAAATCAATCGCACATGAGTTAAGTCGAATCGGATCGCATTAATAACTCAAGCTCAACTACAAAAAATTTGTAAAAACAGACAATATCGAATCATAAGTAATATTTGAATTAGTTCAACAATTTATTTGAAATTGAACGCAATTTAAAACATTATTTTTTATTGAAACTAATTCAAAATTAACACAAATTAGCAACCCATACTTCATCACCAACAAGAAAAACATATATTTCTTATAACCTTTACTAGGAACCATGTACAATGCATTAAAACAATAAACTAACCCCCCCCATTTGTTTATTTTTTCTTTTCTTTTTTTCCCCCTTCGGGTTCCTAGATCTTTGGGACACATCACAGATTAAGTTAGCCATTGAGTTGACATTCGGGTGGAACGTTGGGGTACCTGGCCCTATCTAAGCAATAGTCATACATCAGAAACTTGTTTCTCACATTTTCGTAAGCTTTTCTTTGATTCGCGTCTAAGTCCCAGAACTTTTGTCCATTCCAGAACAAGTCAGGGGAGTGACATTGTTGAGGGTTGAGAGTTTGAGCCTGGCAGCCATCGATGCCGAACCATTGGTAATTGGCTCGGAAGGGAGCTGAGCTCCAATTCACAGGCTTCCCGTTTGATGCCCAGTCTTCACTCCATATGGTCCCTTCCACTCGCATAGGCTGCGTCGGGTAGCCTACACCGGAGTAAGTGATGTTCTTGAACACCCTTATGGGAATCTCGTCCACAAAAAGCCTGAAAATTTACCAAAAACTACTCACTGAAGCATGTGTTGGATTCATCAGGAATGGAAATGGGGATGGGTGCTTACACAATTTGATGATCGTTCCACAGAATCTTGTATGTATGGAAATCGGCTGTGGGGTCAAACCAGAATGAAAACTGCTGTTCTCTACCTCCTACACCATTTGTGAAAACATTTGTGTGTAAGATAAAAGATTCATTTCCGCCCAAGAACTCGAAGTCGATTTCGTCATGGATACTCGTAACCGAGATTATCTGCATAACGAAAATCCAAATTAACTACTCATATTGATATGAGTTAATGGTTATGATGATACGAATGAGTAGCACAACATCTTACGTAAAAGGTTGCGAGGATTCTGGTTGTGTCTTTGTCTGGTAACTTGATCCTCATTTGAAAGAACCCAGAGCCATAACCCCCTTTCGATCCAAACCCAGACCCTGTAATACATAACAAAATGCACTACATCAACGTTACAAATCCTTATAGGATAATCAGACTCTAGTACGAATATCAGATTCGCGTACACATGACATGACCTGAAGTTTGGTCTAAAGTTAGCTGAACTTCTGTATGACCTTCAAAGTACTGGATATGATCACTTCCATATTCAACCAAATAATTTTGTTCAAACGGAACACCCCAAGCAGCATTTGCATGAACAACAAGAACTGCAAAGAAAACCATCAAGCAATAATCCATTGGAGAAGACATTGTCAAGGGTGCGATCAAAGTGCCTGCAAAATCTAACACTTTGGGTTGTTGTTTTGGTGATTTGTCATGCCACTGGATGTATAATCCTATTTATACAGAATTTTTTTATTTTGATAATGTTATATTCATTTGATTGTCTAATGGAGAACCCACTGTCTAATATTTTTTTCTTTGATTCACTAACTTGGTTATCTGGATTTCATATTTCAGCTAATTTCATTTAATACTCGTGAATGTGCTCAAGTGTTTTTCTACATTGATGATTTAATGTTGCTTACTCAAACAAGGCAGAAAAAGGAAGGATAGCGCCGTTACATAACAGCCAATTATCATTAATTAGGCGTTGGTACATTCACCATGAACGTGACTTGTCGCTTACCGTAGAATGCATCTTAATTAACTACTAATATTATTATACAGAATTATTCTTCGAATTCCCATCCAAAAGATTTGGAGGTTGATAAACAAGAACTAATCATTATTTTTTTAATAATTATGAAAAAATTTGAAAAATTAAATAGATAATATGTGTCTGGACTAAGTATTTTATTTGAAAATAAATATACTTAAATAATAAAAAGTCCCCGAGATTACACTACCTACGAAAAAAATCTCTATTGTTTTATTGTGTTCAAAAACATTCTCATTTTTTTAAGAATGTCAATAGGCAAGATAGTTATTATACTTTAGAAATTTTCAACTTTTAAGAACGTCAACAGGCAAAATAAATCAAAGTTTAAAATAATTTTTAAAACAATAATAAGTTTTAGTAAGTAGCGCATGAATTATGAAGAATTTATAAACAAAAAATAACATATATAAACTAAAACTTAATATTATAAGTTATTATTTATAATCAAGCTAGTGAAATGAGTACTTTAAGATCATTATCCGAACTCATGATAGATAATAATTTTATTATTTGAATCTAATTATAAAGTACTAAAATCTTACTTAATTAGGTCAAATAATATAAGGTATCCGATTACAAGACATTTTAAAAAAAATGTATGAACCGTGAATTCTAGTATCAACTAACACTATATCTATGCGTATAACGTGATTAACTAACTATTAGTGTAAAATCTATATATGATGTGATAATTTTCACACAACCACGTTATATGTTAAATAGATAAAAAATATTAACAGATATTGAATTTGACGGTTATTAATATTTTATTAAAATTAAGTGATTATGTTGATATAAATAAAAAGCATCTAGACTTCTTTAAATATAATTAAAAAAATAAGGGCATTGTTTCTTGAAGTGTAATAGATCATAAATTTTTTAGCAATATTAAAAGTTCAAGCCCATTTCGGCCTGGCCTATAAAATACCGGTCTCAGCCCATCTTGAAATCATATCACGTCCAAGTCACGTGATGTTGCCACGTAAGCCCGACAGATAATTGTTTTCCGTTTTTGGTGATTTTCAATTTACATTCAGTTCCCGCTCATTTCCACAGTTCTTTCCTTTCCCTTTCTCTCTCTCCCATTTGACGAATCGCTAAAGCCAAATTTCTCACACTCTAATCCCTTCTCACTCAGTATCTCCCCACAAAAGCTCCCAACGAATATTCTTCCCAAAATACCCCCCACCGCTCTCTTAATTTTCAGATCGGGACCCTAATCTTCTCGACATGAACCATTATCACATCTACGAAGCCATCGGCCGTGGCAAATACTCGGTAATATCCTCTCATTCTCTCAGATTTCGCGAATTTTTCAACGCCGATTATGTTTTATTTTGCTACATTTTGCTCATTTAAGTTCTCAATGTTTTTTTAGAATGTGTATAAAGGAAGGAAGAAGAAGACGATCGAGTATTTCGCAATCAAAAGCGTCGACAAATCACAGCGGAGCAAAGTTCTTCAAGAAGTAACATCTGTTTTTTTTTTTTAATTTTTTAGACGATATGAATGATTAATTATTTATTTTGAAAATGGAGCTGCTATTGATGCAATTTTAGCTTGTATTTTTACTAGACATGATCTTTATTGAAGTTAGAACCGTTTCTCTCCTAATTTTCGGAATTTTTGAGATGATTTAATAATATTAATTTTAATGATCAATTTCTAATTTCCAAACTAAACTGCTATTTATGTAATTTTAGCTTCTATTTTTCCTCTTTTTGCTTGAATTTCTTCAGGTTAGGATACTTCACTCTTTAAATGATCCGAATATACTAAAGTTTTACTCATGGTAAGTTTTAGCCAGTTTAGATATTTTACTTGTACAAAGTTTTCAGCATATTCAAATTTTAATCTGTTTATCAAGGTATGAAACTTCTGCGCACTTGTGGTTAGTTTTGGAATACTGTACCGGAGGAGATCTCATGACCTTATTACGGCAGGTACTTACTGATTACGTCCTTTTCTTTCTTTTAAGCTTTGAAAGGAACTGTGGAATTTTGCTGGTCTGGCTTACTAAGTTAGATTTGAGGATCTTGAATGCCGGTATGCTAGTGTGAGAAACATATTTTGAGTTGCATTATCAATTTTTTATTGATGGGTTGCAGGATGGTCAACTGCCTGAAGATTCAATTCATTTTTTGGCCTGTGATCTTGTCAAAGCTTTGCAGTAAGGATATGTTCTTTTCTCTTTTTAGTTTGCAATTTCCATATGTTATATGTTTTCTCTTCTGTTTTACTGTCGTTTCGAGTTATTAATGGAAATGTTTTTCATTATCAGATATTTACATTCAAAAGGAATCATTTACTGTGATTTAAAACCATCAAACATCCTTTTGGACGAGAATGGGCATACAAAGGTACATATCTAGTATAACTTTCCCATAATATCGAGTGCTATCATCGCACATCCTCTGCAATTGAGTTTCACATTCATATATTTATGTCATGCAGTTATGTGACTTTGCACTTGCAAGAAAGTTGAGTGATATATCTAAAACACCTTCTTCTATGGTAGGTTCTTCTAGCCACAGTGTCATTCTATGCCTTAAAGTTAAATTGCCAATTTATTCAAGTTCTTTCGATAATATATTCACTTTTTCTCTTCCTTTTTTAAGTTGTTCATTATTGTGTTTTTTCTATATGCACTTGTTTAGCTGCCACAAGCAAAACGTGGAACACCCTGTTATATGGCTCCTGAATTGTTTGAGGATGGAGGTGTTCATTCTTATGCCTCTGATTTTTGGGCCCTAGGTTGTGTGCTATACGAGTGTTATGCCGGAAAGCCTCCTTTTGTAGGAAGGGAATTCACTCAGCTTGTAAAATCCATCATCTCGGATCCAACTCCTCCACTCCCTGGGAGTCCAAGCCCTTCTTTTCTCAATCTTGTTAATTCTCTCCTGGTTAAAGATCCAGCGGAGAGAATAAAGTGGTCTGAGCTTTGTGTACATGCCTTTTGGAGGGCTAAATTTTCTCTAGTACCTTTACCTCCACAGCCTGCTTTTGAAAATATGATAGAGTTATATGCTAAGCCATGTCTCTCAGAGCGTAATGGTGACAGATCTCAAAGCAAGACCCCTCCTAAATATAGGGAAAAAGATCTAAAAGGGGCTTCAAGAAAGGATGAGAATTCTCTGGTGGGTTTAAGAGGGCATGAGACACCTGTTAAGAATACACCAATTGGGCGCAAAACTCAAATAAAGGCTCCTGGAAAAGGATTGGAGGAGAAGCATAAAGATCATTCCAGTGCTATTAGGCGTGTGAACCTCTTGAGGTTGTCTAGAATAGCCAAAACAAACTTACAGAAGGAGAATGAGAAGGAAAATTACAGAAGGCCCTTGCCAAATAATTCTGAGAATGAATCTGAAGTTAAAATTGAGAACAATGATATGGAACTTGATTTTGATGAGAACACTGAAGAGGAAGTGCAAGATGAACCAGATGGGTCAGATACCCCTACTTGTACGACTGAAGACAAATTTTCAAGTCAGAATCAGCAACAGTTCAAAGTGGAAGAGAGGGATAATAACATTGACCGATCAGACGGTCCAGCTGTGAGTAATTTGCCTGCCTCAGATGACTCAAAAACATATGATCAGGAATCATCTTCAGATCAAGTTGAAGTAGCTGCCACCCCACCCAGTGGCAGTTCCCAACACAGAAATCAGAGAATCAAGGAAAGTCCAGGGTCTGCCCTTGAGTCTGATTATTCAAAATCATCCAATAATATTTCAGAAGTTCTCTGGCATCCTTCTGATCTTGCTGTAAGACCTGTAATGCCAAGCAGAAAATCTGATAAAATGTCAGAGGTAATTCCTTCACTACCCTTTGAGGCTTTGCAACCATCTGATTTCATAAAGATGGGGAAGGAGCAGTTGGATGCCCTCAACAATAGGATCATATCAATATTTGGTGGAAATGCCGGTATTGGTGAGAAGCAAAATGTGATTAGATATCTCGAGATGCTTAGTAATAATGCAGATGCAGCCAACGTCTTGACCAATGGACCTATAATGCTCATGCTTGTCAAAATGTTCAGGCAGTCCAAGACTTCAGTTTTGCGCGTTCAACTTGCTTCGCTGATTGGTTTGCTGATTCGGCATTCTACTTTCATTGAAGATGACTTAGCAAATTCTGGAATTTTAGGTGCACTTACTGATGGTCTCAGAGACAGGCAGGAAAAAGTGAGAAGATTTTCTATGGCTGCTTTAGGGGAATTACTGTTCTATATTTCCACTCAGAATGAGCATGCAAGAGATAATAATCCACTTGAATCTCCATCAAAAGACAACAGGCCTGCATCTGGTTGGCAGGTTAGTTTCTTATGCCGTTGCTAAAGTTTTGAAGTTTTGAATCAAATGCTTAAAGAGAGCTGTGGCTTTTGCAATAGCCTTATGCCTATCATGTTTTCTTTCTTATTCGATTTTCATTTATTTTCAATTATTTGTAAGGAGTTTCCTTCCCTTTTGGTCAGGTTCCAAATTCATTGATTTCATTGGTGTCATCAGTTTTACGTAAAGGAGAGGATGATATGACTCAACTTTACGCACTTAGGACAATTGAAAATATTTGCAGCCAAGGAGGACACTGGGCCACTCGTTTCACCAGCCAGGATGTGATCAGTAACCTGTGTTACATTTATAGGGCTGCAGGGAAGCAGGAGAGCATGAGGCTAACTGCAGGATCTTGTTTGGTTCGCCTCGTTCGTTTCAGTCCCCATTGCATTCAATCAGTCATAGACAAACTTTCGCTCAAGGATATCGCATCTGCTCTTATCAAGGGCAATCTGCGTGAACAGCAAATCAGCTTAAATATTCTAAATATGGCTATGCTTGGAAGCCATATGTTCACAAATATTGGACGGTACCTTCTACCATTGGTGGAGGACAAGAATCTGGTGCCTAGTCTTGCGTCTCTTATTGAGCAAGGAAGTGAAGTTTTGCGGGGCAAAGCACTTGTTTTTGTGGCTCTTCTGTGTAAGAACGGTAGGAGGTGGTTACCACAATTCTTTTGCAATGCAAGGTTACTCCCCACAGTGGACAGATTGGCAAAAGAGAAGGATAACTATCTACAGCAGTGTCTAGATTCATTTCTCCATGTCGTGGCATCTACCGTGCCTGCCTTACTGGATGGTATAACTGGAGATATTCAGCAAATGATGGGAGGAAGGCGACATGGGCAGATCGCTGCCCTTACCAGTCGTGCTGCTCCAAAGAACAATATTCATTTGTTTCCCGTCATTCTTCATCTTCTTGGGAGCTCATCTTTTAGAAACAGAGTGGTGACTCATCAGGTCTTGCGGCAGTTGGCAAATCTCATCCAAGTTGTGGAGACACCGTTTCAAGTAAGTAGTTGCATCTAAGCCATCCTTTGTTGTGTATCATCTCTGATTTAAACTTTTGACAACATATCTTCGTTTTTCTTTACTGAGTCAAGATATGGTTTATGTCAGTAACTAGAAACTATCGAAACAAGTTGGGCTAGTTCTCCTAGTTGACTGTGACTTTTTTGAATGACATGTCACTATGCCAGATGCCTAAGTACCTTGTCTTGGCTAACATGAAAAAAGAAAAAAAGAAGGGTGATGGGTTGGAAAAATGTCTGTTGCAGGTAGTATTCAATGCCCATACGGCAAACGTTGTGTGAAATTTTTTGTAAAGATAGGCCTCTAAAGGAGTATGCAATTGATATGTTTTGCTAGAAGTTTCTACCCAGCTGTTTCAACAGTGAAATGCTTTTGTTACCTTGTTTGTTAAGTGCTTCAATTTCTTGGCCCGATAATTGACTTCTTACCATTTTGAGGCGGACAGAATGGGTTCTGTGCTCTCTTTTGCCAAAAAAATGTAAGATAAATAATCATCACAAATACTGATACAGGCTATCTTTTTGATTGACCAGGGGCGGGACGATTTCCAAATAACATTGTTACGAGTTCTGGAATCTATCCCTGAAGAGTCTCCGGTAATTCTTGAAAGCCCAAATGTTTTTATCCGTGGAATTCTCCCTAGCCTTGCTGTTCTTTACAAGGGCAATAAAGATGGTAATGCCAGATTTTTGTGCCTGAAAATTATGTTTGATGTGATGGTCATCTTCTTGAATGAACCTTCATTAAACGATCAAAGGTCAGAGGATCTGAAATTGATAGCTAATTCTCATTTTCTTCCTCTTTACCCCGCCTTGATTGAGGATGAAGATCCCATTCCCATGTATGCACAGAAGCTTCTAGTGATGCTCATTGAGTTTGATTATATTAAAATCTCTGACATTTTGGATCTGAAAATGGTCTCAAAATGTTTTGAATTTTTGCTTGGTGATCTGACCAATGCAAATGTAAACAATGTCAAACTGTGTCTGGCTTTGGCATCTGCTCCAGAGATGGATTCCAAGTTACTTTCGCAGCTAAAGGTAGTTAGGAAGATTGGAAATCTTTTGGAGTTCGTATACGCAAAGGATATGGAAGATTTTCTGGAACCAACCCTTTGCTTGTGTAGGGCTTTTCTTCTGCGCTCTGTAGGCAGTAGAAAAGATTTTGTTTATACAAAAGAACCCACACTTTTAGGTGATGGTTCTTCTGAGTCAAGTGGTCCAGTTGATCAGCAGCAATACATAAGAGATATAATTGATTTTGGCAGCAATGTTGGAGTGTTGCTAGAGTTAAGTGCATCTCGTGAAGCAAACGTTGCAGACATAGCCTCGGAATGCGTTGTGTTGTTGCTCAAGGCGGCTCCAAGGGAAGCCACAATTGGATTCCTAACTAATCTTCCGAAGGCAGGTTCAATCCTGGAGGCCTGGCGCAAGGGCATCTCTCACTTGCTCTTGCAGCGGATACTTCATGCTGTTGGTTATTCCTGTAGACAATACCTGTCACATGCCATGATACTATCCATTTCTAAACCTGAAATTACACGGATTGAAGGCATCGTTGCTGATCTGAAAAGCTCAAGTATACCTGGATTAGCCAATGTTGCTTCGATTGTAATCTCGGAATTGCAGCGGCTGCCGCGTTGCATCTAAAGTTCTTGAGGTTGTCCGACTTTCCTTCTTTATTTTTTTTCACGTTTACTTTCATAGAGTAATAGATTCTCAGATTTACTTATGTGCTCTTGTTACAGGCACTGTGGAGTAACTGATTTTTTCAAAAGGACATGCTCAACATGTTTATGGGGTTCTGGACTAGGGTGGTCAAAATGAACCATGTTTGAGGTGAGTTACATTTTATTATTCAGTCCTCCTCTGGGCCTGTAACTATAAAGTCCATGTATACTTCGTATCATCATTGATATATTCAATTTAAGCCTTTTTCTTTCTTTCTTTCAAGAATTTGCTTGAAAGCAACTGCTGTACATTTATGCATTTCCTTTCGTTATTTGTCAATCTTTATTTAGTTGATGCAAGTTTGATACAAAGAGGGATGGACCAATTCTATTGTCCAACCTTAGACCTATATTTCTTTGTTCAGAGCACACCCAAACCTGCCCTTTGACATCAGAATTCAGGTTCCGAAACTTGTTACGAGAATAGTTTACACTACCAGAGCCAATTTAGGTTTGTCGCGCTGTTCAACAGTGCTATGCATTTTGTTTGTGGGACACTGCCCCCTCCAACCTGTACTCATACACTTCGAAATGAATTTTAACAACTGCCCCATCTCATTTGGTTCTTCAAGGAACGTCAGGATAATTAAATTCTTTTTGTTGAAAAATTAATAATACTTATTTAGAATCCATGAATTCCTCCAGCTAATATAATCGACCTGTTCCTCTTGTGGACTATGAAGGAACAGCAAACTAACAGATATTCTTTGCCATTGAACTTGGTAATTAAAAGATTTTTCTCTTTTTATTTTGTTAGAATGGGGGGAGGGGTGGTTAGAAATCAAAAGTTCTCTTAAATCAGTTTGGTGAATGACAGTTCGCTTCAACTGCCTTGAGCATCAGAAATTTAGTTTGATCCAAAGTTTGTTGCTTTTAGTTACATTAAAAGTCGAAAAACAAAAAACCAGACGTCCTTTCACTTCCACTCCTGTGCACGAGAGGGGTTGTTCATGTTTCTAGCCTATTGTCTTCTCTTCGGTTAAACTTAAACCCCGTAATTTCCGGAAACTAAACTTTTCTGTAGAAGACCAACTTGTTTTTCTCTATTTACATCTTTGCCCCCATGATATGCTTGCTTAATCTTTCCTCAAAGTAGAAATCCCATCCCAATAAGACCTTGAGGTTCCTTCCAGGTTTTGGTAAAACTCACTCCATCAAACATAACAAACAAACAAACAAAAATTAAACACAGTAGATTGAGTTGAGATTGATTAACCGAAAAATAGGGCATTTGGCCAAATTCACGGGGTGTGAAGGAATCATCAGCTAACAAACACATCACAACAAAACTTCACTAATCTTTTGTCTCTTTTTCTACACTGCCAACCTGTATTTAATCATCACTGGCCCATTGTGGTTTGCCATGTGGCAGTTGGCCCCACTGAGATCCCCTATGGTCATACCTTTATAAGGGACTCCATGATCACTTCTACCTAAAGGCTCACACCCTTTCTCCACTTCCTTTTGCTTTTTTGCTTTGCTTTTCTTTTCTTTTCTTATTTTTTTCACTAGAAAGATTGATCATTACCAGATATATATAACGTTTTACGCTCTCCAATAAGTGTGACATTGATTTCTTTATCATTAGAATGGCCTCCTTTTGGTTTCTCTTACTACACATCATGTTTTTCATGGCCTCACCTTTGCTATCTTTAGCTTCTTCTCAGCTGAGTTCAGATATTCCTACTGTCTCAGCTTCACCAGTATCTATGTCAGATCCTCCCCTGGCCCCTTTCCAAGAATTATCACCCGACATTGCTCCCTTATTCCCATCTCCAGGTGGAGTGGTTCCTACCACCGGTTCCTCCATGCCCACCATTCCTTCCAGTCCAAGCCCGCCGAATCCCGATGACGTGATGGCGGCGGGTCCCGACTCTGCAGCATTTCCTCCATTCGGATCATTGCCGGGTTTCTCCACTTCTCATAGGATTTCAGTTGGGTCTTTAAACTTAGCAGCTTTTCCAGTTGTGGCAGCATATTGCTTAATTCAGCTCGTTAGAGTACTGTAAATTTATTTTTGTTGGTTAGAAGAAAACTCTATTTATTGTTGTAGGTTTCAGCGCCAGGCTATACCCTCTGCTCATCTTCTTCATTTCTCCTTTTTCACCTGGCACAGTACATGATGATAATGTATCTAGCTAGCTACTCCTTAATACGGTTGTTTGCTTTTGCAGCTCCTCTTAAGGAGTTGTATTAATTGAAATAAACATGGAGTTGTTGTCCGCACAGAAGTTGCATTTGATGTAATTTTGTGAACTAGTTTGACAATTTGATTGATAATCATCTGTTCTTCACAAATTGAAGCCTTCATGGCTTCTTTTAGATCCTTAATGACATTGGGGTTTTTCCCCTGCTTCAAATAGCTGATGAACAAATAAGGTGGTACATGGTATTTGTGTCTGTAAAAAAACCATGTGGGCATGTGAGACACACCAAAACGACCAGAATTTTGGTGTCTCTTTGATTATTGAAGAATCCAATCACATGTTGGTTGATCATGCTTAATATAATACTGGGCTTTAGGTGAACCTGTTTTGTCTCTTTTGACTGCCATCTTCCTTATGAGGCCTTTTTCTTTCTTTTCTTTTCTTTTATTTTTCCCCTTTCTACTTTAGAAGTCCCATGCTGCACTCAGAGACCACCTTCTCTGCTTTACCATCAGCTCATTTCCTTCTGTTCAAGGAAATGGTAAAAGAGAAAAAAGAATTAAAAAGAAAGGAGGAGATGAGAAGTAGATAAGCCTCGATGTTTGTACTACAATTTTACTAACCACCTCTTATTCCTTTTGCCTAATCTAACTTTGGGTTCTAAATTTTAAATTTTGAATTTTAATTTCTTTTGTTTTTTTTGCATGCATAAAAATGATTACTAGTACTAGGTAATGGTCCATCTGTAACATAATTACAAGGTTGTCGTTTCTTACCTCATAGCTCAATCCCTTTCCTCGAAATTTGAAAATGAAATTTCTAATTTGAAGTTTAAATCCAAAATGATTAAAATGTCTCCTTCAAAACTCTTTCCTCTTAAACAAGCAATACCGTCCAAGATCAGCAGCTTGTACCTAGATAAAATTTTATTTACCAAAGGACAAAAATAGTCTTTTGATACAAGTGGAAGGGGGTATTTAATTGTTAATTTTAAAATATTCAGATTTGAATCTGATTAAAGTTCAATTATTATATTTTATTTGAATTTAATTAAAAATTAACATTTAATATCAATATTTGTATAAAACTCGAACTTTGAAAACAAATTAAATTTAAAATAAATTTTATGTATGTTATTAATGAAAATTAAATTTATTATTTAAAATAAATTAATAAATTTAAATATTAAAAATTATAGTTTAGAAATAAATTTAAATAATAAATAATATTTTAAATCACTTTCAGAACTCGTATTCAATGTTTTAATCTTATTTAATAAAATTAAATAATGCTATAACTCTTATTTAATAAAATTAAATAATATGGAGTATCCGATTTTACCCTCCACTGTCCTACCTTCAGAAATGATTTATGTTTCTTCTTTTAAGTTCACAAATTTCTTTTTTTTTTTTACAATTGAAGAAAAAAAATTCGATTTTACTTTTTAGATAAAAAATCATACATCAACTAATGAATCAAATCGTTCTTTTATTAAATGAAATGAGCAGGAAACAACTGGCTCCTAATCGTCCTATGTGAATCATGACGAGTCATACAGGAAGTGATTTCAAATCCTAGCAATCCACCTTAAAAATGGCCGAACAGTACACACTCTGGCATGTTCATACGGCCAGACTAACTTTACTTTTACCTTAGCTGACTTTGAGAAAACTTTTGTGTCAAATTGCTAACGTTTTCTTTCTCAAGATCATGATAATGGGGGGAACAAAATGGAAATCATTTAGATGACAGGTTGTTTCTTAGGATTCAAAGGGCACCTTTTTCAAACAATCAAGCATTGCAGCTGGAAAAAAAAATTGACTTAAGGTAAATGATCTTTCTCTACTTTACTAAGCAGTTTCAGAGTTGGATCATCACCGAATGTTTGTTGGAGCTTGGAAAGGATCCCCACGTGCACCAAGTTACCTCGTCATGTCAATTAAGCAGGCTTACAGGGTTGGATTAAGCAATGTTTTTATTGTTTGTTCCCGTTCTTCTTATTAGGTTGGGAGGTGAATTCGAACTTGAACTCCAACCCAACATGAAAAAGGAAAAGAAAGGGTGTGGCCTGCTCACAGATTTCGGGTCAAGTCGGGTTTCTCGGGTTATCATCCTAAGCCCAACCCCATTTCCCTCTGTGGAAAATGAGCAATGCAAGTAAAGTAGTAAGCAGCATAATTCATAGATTTTCCAGGTGGAAACAT
Organism: Theobroma cacao; assembly: GCF_000208745.1. Taxonomy (NCBI): domain Eukaryota; kingdom Viridiplantae; phylum Streptophyta; class Magnoliopsida; order Malvales; family Malvaceae; genus Theobroma; species Theobroma cacao. The sequence continues at coordinate 30,142,868 of NC_030853.1, forward strand.
GCTCTATGGCCTTGAGCAATGTATTTTATGATAACATAATGAAACAAATGCCTACGGACAACAGGGAAATGAGACATTGGAGTTCTACATAAGCTGTAAGGATAAAGGTAAACAGCCAAACTTCGGGTGGATTCATCAGGTAAGATACTATATTAGGTTTTAAACGTTCCATAAGCAACAAAACAAAGCCAACGGTATGCCCACATAGGAGGGGCAAAAAAGGGGTTCATAAGTGACTTGTCTTGGGCTGTTTGCAATTTAAGCACAGTTCTTATCCATGAGCTTCTCAATCAGGTCAGCTGCATCCTGAACGGTGCTAATACTCTGGGCGCTTTCTTCTTCCACACTGATTCCGAACTCCTCCTCGAGTCCCATCACAATCTCGACCTGAAACAGGAGAAATCGGAAGTATTGGATGTCAAAATTTTGATTCGAATCAAAAGCATAATAGACCTACTCATACACAAAATATAAAGACAGAATAAAGGACAGATCAGTCCATAGTCAAAGAGAGATTTTCATTATAGAACAATATCACAAGAAGATTTTGACACAAACGTCCATACTTAGAATACTATGACATAACTTGTGAAAATGTTATCCACCAAGAAACAGATAAATAACCCACATAACACTAATTCCAGGTGTTAAAACATAAAGGTTAAGAATTACAGTAAAAAAACTGATTATTTCTACATCCTAACGAAATAGGATAGTTAAAACAGGACAGATATTTGGTTACCGTGTCAAGGGAATCAGCTCCAAGTGTAGAAAACTTTGACTCCCCGGTGACGGAAGAATCATCAGGTAGTGCCAGTTGCTTCCTCACTATTTCACAAACTTTGTTCACTGTCTCTGGTTTGGCCTGAACATGTTAATATCTCATAGCTGGTTAAGCACTTTTATCATGATGGGGGAAATCAGAAATGCATGTATAGGCTTCATATCACTACAAATACAAGCAGACAAATGCAGAATGTACTTAACATGTTGTAACTAGTCAAGATTATATAAAGGGCATTGCATCTCTTCATATTGATAAATGTTCCTAGAAACATCTGTCATGGGCCATGCAGCCATGGCTAATGGTCCTTTCTTTGTACGTTTCACATATGAACATATTTTGAGTTTAGATTGTCTCAATGATCTTATTGTAGGCTCTCTTTTTTGGCACTAAATGTAACTGCATAGCTAAATGTATACCCCGTTTGATGCAGAGAGGAGACCAAGATCCAATTAATCAAGCAAAAAAACACACAGCAGATGAAAAGAAAAACATACCGCGCAGGAAACGCGGAAGCGCAATGACCCTGGTCGCATTCTAAGAGATGGGAAGCTGACTGAGTTGACATTGGAGACCCCACGAAGAGGAACCTGCTCAAACATTCAATCAAAGAACTGAATAAATCCATGAAACACTCTGTATGAAAGCATAACATTCAGACAGAACCAGTAAGTCATATGATACAAGAAAGACAGAACATGAAAACAGATGCGATTGCATGTTTGACAGGGAATCACATTGAACCACCTTCAAAAACACATTAAAAAAGAACGCAGTACTCTTTAGATCTCAAATCCAACCTTACCAAAGCCAAGTTGAGATCTTGAAGTATGCTTTTTTGAGCTTAGACTTGGGTGTCTTTACACAAAGCAGATTGACAATCAGGTCGATTGAGTTAGTTTGAGAAGAAAGCTAAGACAACTTTCATTTAAATGATAAAACAATCATGCAAAAACTGATCCATAGCATGAAGCTCTATTGTTTGAAATCTCAAGAGGCCTTTAAAGTCTATAACTTTATTAGAAAATTCATGCAACAAAAGATCAAAGATAGTATCTTTCAACTGTTCACATGATTGCATTCGTTAGCATATTTAAATTTCACCATCAAATCCCAAAACGCATCCAGGAAAATCAACTCAAAAATCAAATCAAATCAAACCCACCATAAACTCTGTTACACTACCTAAAAACAGAAAAGAAAGAAACGAAAAACAGAGCACCAACATCAACGTTTCTAACCAAACCCAACTTAAAACCATAAGAAAAAAAAAGGTCCAATAAGCTAAAGACAACAATCAGAAGACAAAAATCAGATCCTAAAACAACACAACATAAAAAGGGAGCAAGATGGGAAAGTAACCTGTGTCTGCTTGAAAGAAGATGAAAGGGAAGTGAATTTCAATGAAGCACCAGTTGTAGAAGCCATTAGAATCGATTACGATAGATTCAAGGAAAGAGGAAGAGAGATCTGAGAGAAAGACAGAAGAGGCGGAGAGCACGAAGAAGGAGGAGAACGAGGAGAGCGTGTGTTTGTTTTAAGTAAAAGAAGACCACGACGTTTTTATAGATGCTGTGTTGTTCGCTTCTTAGTGTTTAGGTTGTTGGGATTTGTTGACAGTTGCCATATTTTTTTCTCTTTCCTTGTTTTCATCGAAAAATAAAAATAAAAATAAAATAAAACGTTTCGCCCACGAGCCCCCATTTTTTTTTTATTTAATTTTTTTAAAAGAGAAATTAACATTTATTTGTGAGGGAAAATTATTCAAGTATTTTTTTTAAGTTGGTATTTTATAATGTTTTAATATGTATTCATGTGAATAACTACAAAGAAACTTATAAAAATTATTAATTAATAATATGAAATAATGCTACAAATCAAATTTAATTGAAAACATCCACCTTTCAAATGTAATAATAATTACTATTTTTTTCTCTTTTCATTGTTTTCATCAAAAAAACTTTTGGGACATTAATGTCCACGAGTTCTTTTTTTATTCCCATTTTTTCCTTTATTTATTTTTTTAAGAAAATAGCAATTATTGTAAGGGAAAAATGATTTAAGCTCTTTTAATTTGGTAATTAAATGGATAGTACAATGCATACTCATGCGAATATCATTATTAAGATAATTAAATAAATTATTTAACTAAAATTGTAATATAATACTATTATCTAATTAGATTATAATATCTAATTAAGAGTTATATTACAATATATATATATATATATATATATCATTTAATTCTGTAATAATATATTTTTTATAATACAAAATTTCTATTCATTATTAAAGTTAAGGTAATAAGGTTGCTAGCTTTTTTATTTTCTGAATTTTAATTGTTTGATGGATTAATGCTATAAATTGAATTATAATTTTACCACTTTAGGAAAGAATTTAAACAAAAATATATTATTAAATTAAATTTGAATTGTTAAGTTTATTTTGACGTAGAATAAAAAAATAATTTCAAGTAATGTTGAAGTATTTTTTAAAAGTAAAGTATAAAAAAATTTTAATATATATTTTTATAAATTTAAGTTAATAAAACGAGTTTGTTCACGCATTGAGGGCATTAAAAATGCCTATGATGAGAAGAGCTGGTCTTGACCCACACGATTGAGTTGAGAGTAACGGCTGGCAAAAGTTGCTCGTACATAGCCTAAAAGCATGAATTGCACGTTTTGCATTTTAGGCGTTTAGGTAGCTGCCCGCAACTAAACACGTTGTCTCAAATCGTGAACCATCGTCTTTGCTTTGGAATTAATTTAAAAACACCATTAATTAATTAGATTAAACAGCCATAATTTAACAGATTGTGTTCAATTTTCTTTTATTATAACAGATCATGTTCGATTTCTTTTTATTATTTTTTAATTTTTAATACGTTAATGCGACTTGAAACATGATATGCATGAGTGTAGGTCTATTTGATTCATGTCCCATTGTTTTTATTATTCAAGTGGCCAAAAAGTCAAGAGTATTTTATTCTAAGAGCCCCTCTTTCTTTAATTTTTTAATTTAACTTAATTACTTCTCTTTTTCGACTTTTTATTTGTCACTTTAATTTAACCGGTCATTTTTTTTCTCTCAACAGTCTAATTACCTTTTTATAATGTTAATTATTTTTATACAATTTAAAAAAAAGAATTTGAATTTAATTTTTTAAGTCAGATGCATATACATATGATTATTATTAAATTAAATATTCAAATATATGTAAGACTATTTATAAAAGTCTCTAATTGTGATTGAAACCCATCCTTGGTTATGAGAAAATTAGTAATTAGGTGAACAAATAATGGGTTAAACCATCACTTGGAACCTTTTTTTTTTTTTTGTGAATTCTTATAATCTTATCATACACACTATGAAAGCCTTTCTCTTTAATGTCCCAACCCCCAACTTGTTACATTGATTAGATTGCCTATCAAAATTTGTCTACTTTTTGTTAGATAGCCTAACTTATCCTCTTTATAATAATAATAATAATAATAATTACAATCAATTATAAATAAACAAATTAAAAAAAGGGTAACCCAAACTCTGCATACCCTTTGCCGCATGCATAAAATTTTATTTCCTTTTTACATTTTTTTTGGGTTGAAAAGTTTTTCTTTTATGTCATTATTATTCAACCCCAAAGGCAAAATTGACTCCAAAAAAGACATATTTTTTTGTCTTTTAATTATCTTTTATACTTTGTTTTACTATTTTATTTATTTGTTTTCTTTTATGGAGAACATGATGGAAAAAGTACTTGTAAAGGAAAATTCATTGTATTTTGGCCTTTTTCTCTTTTTACTTTCGGTGAGTATTATTTCATGGTTATCTTCCCAACCTCCAAGCTTTTAGTGGGTAAAAAAAGAAGGTTCAAATTTTAAAAAGCTGTGCACGTGATTGGCCCTTGCTTGGCTCGATTAGCCAGCTTGTCGAAATGGCTCGGGTCGTGGCTAATGTCTTACGGCCCACATTCGGATCAAAATGGGCCTAACAATATGTATTAAATGCAAAAATAAGGAAAAATATTAATTAAAAAAATTATGCACAAAAAGCCAATTACTATCATACATTCACACATAAAAAAAATTTAATCTTATAATATAAATTACAATTCAATTACATTTTATAAAAATAATAGTATTTACTTGTATATTTAAAAATGATACAAAAAAAGGGTTGGAAAAGGGCAAAGCCGGCTAAAGGTTAAACCTGAAGCTGCTAGTTGAAAAGGGGAAAGTGAAGCGAAAAGAAAGGGGAGGGAGAGCTGGTACAACCGCTACTAGGAGGGAAAGAACAAAGCACAGAAGGGAGAAAGAGAGACCCACCCACGTAACCAACGCCACACTCTCCAATGCAAACTAAAAACAAAGACATGACCTTTCTTTGCTTTCACTCTCTCTCTCTCTCTCTCATTCGGTGTGATTCAAGCCTTTTTTAGATCACCAACTGCACCTCAATCTTCCTCCTCCATTTCCATCTCCAGAATAATGTAAAGTCAAGCTTTGAAATCTTCTTAGCTTTAGAAAGATCAAGGCTTTAACGTTTGGGTTTTTGTTGTCATCTTTGCAGAGACCATGGCTGCAGAGCTTTTGGAAATTCACCCTCAAGAACTCAAATTTACTTGTATGTTTCCTTTCTTTTCTTAAATTTTTCTTCAGAGAAGTTGGTACGAGGTTTTTTTGCAGGAGTCTGTTTGATTCATTCTTTTCATTTCTCTCTTACTGAAGTTGAGTTGAAGAAGCAGAGTTCGTGCTTAATCCAATTAACCAACAAGACTGATCAATATGTAGCCTTTAAGGTAGGTACCCTTTCGTTGGATTACTTTAAAAAAATACATATCCAATTTTAATTTCTGGGTCTTTTTTATTTTCCCATTTTCTGATCTGCTTTGAATTGAATTCTCGACTTAGATTCATTCAACTTCAATTGATTTCAGGTGAAGACTACTTCTCCTAAGAAATACTGTGTCAGGCCCAACACTGGCATTGTTAAGCCCAAATCAACATCTGATTTCACAGGTACCTTAATTGTAAAGTTAGTAATCTGTTGTTCTTAAGTTATATGGAATCAGGCCTTGCTTGACTCAGCGGTGTAATCATTAATGTTTCGATTCTGGTACATTTATTTTGTTAATATTTAATTCTAGCCAATTTTTAAGCTGGTTTGTTTGTGATCGATGGGTGTTGGTTGCTTGCTATAGTTTTAGATTGAGTGGCTCTTTTTGAGGCTAAATTAGTTTGAAATTATAAGGTTTAGTTGAGATGTCCTTCTACTTATGTGTTGCCTAACATTTTTAATGAAATTAATTGTGTTTGTGTAAGTTATGGGTTTGTTATGGAATGTATGTAAATAGGTTATTACCATATCTAATATGGTTTCAACTAAGATAGGATGCCAAGCCAAAATAATAGCAATTATTATCAAATAGCTGTTTAGTTAACTGCTTACAACTATAAGTCTATATCAGATACAATGATTTTGACCTCTTTTGGCTGGTGTAGTTACTATGCAAGCTCAGCGTGTTGCTCCGCCTGACTTGATGTGCAAAGATAAGTTCCTGATTCAAAGTACAATAGTTCCTTTTGGGACAGCCGAGGAAGATATTACGTCTGACATGGTAAGAATTTACTGATGCAATGACTGTTCTTCTTGTTCCTGTGATTTCTTATTGTTTCCTATTTGCAGTTTTCTAAAGATAGTGGCAAACACATTGACGAGAAGAAGCTAAAAGTATTCCTTACTAGCCCACCACAGTCACCTGTTTTGGCTCCAATTAATGGAGAGTTGAAGCAAGATTCAGGTCATGAAACTTCATCCCCAAAAGATAGAGCATCAAGTGGAGTTGAAAACATACCTCCACCTCAGAGGGTAAGTGCATTTTCATGTTGTAGCTGTTTCTATCTTTATATATTAAATTGCCCTTCTAGCTAGGTATACCAGTTGTGATAAGGACCTTTTCTCTTGTGCCAGGTAGCTGAGGATGTGGTGGGGTTTGAGACTTCTAAGGATGCAGTTGAGTTAATAACAACTAAGGATGTTTTAAGGTTTGATACTTCCAAGGACGACACAGCTGAGCTAAGAGCAGCTGATGGTGTGCAGTCAGGTCCTGCAAAGGATGTGGAGGAATTGAAACCTGCAAAAGGCATGGTGGAATTAAAGTCGGGTGATGATTTTGAGGAGTTAAAGTCAAAGCTAAGTTTTATGGATTCAAAGCTTAAAGAGGTTAGTTTTTATTTTTTCATCTTGGATATAAGTTTGTAAAATGATGCTGTTATGTCTACAGAGGAAGTATTTCAGGGTTTATGGATGCTCTTTGAAGGACTGATTGAAAAAATACCTGAAATAATTTCTTATGCATCATCTTTGCTTGGGAGTTGGACTAAAGAGTATTCTTGTAAAAGGCTATATTTTCTAATTTAGAGTTGGTTTTATGTTAACCTTATACTTTGGTTTTTAAAATGACTACTTCTTCCTCAGAGTTTTTCAATTTCTTTGGGGGTGGGCTAAGGGAGGGGGATTCATTTAGTTTTATGAAAGATTAATAAGGCTATTATGCATGATTATGCTCTTATTTCTCAGTTGAAAAATGACAACTAAAGTTTGGTGTGTTTTCAAGACTGAGTACCTTAATTTTACATGGAATTCATCTCTAGGCTGAGCGTAGCATCATGAAGCTGACAGAAGAGAGAAGCATAGCTACTCGAGAGAAGGACAAGCTTAAGGGTGAACTAGTGAGTGACATTTCTGTTGCCTTTTCAACTGCATTTCTTATTGTTGTTGTCATCATTTTATATAAACTTCAGGGAAAAAGCTCTCAACTGTCACTAGCCTTTCAAATTGACACACGAAGACACAGTGAGAGAAAGTTGCTAAGACATAAATTTATCTAACCAGCAGAAATAGTCTTTGAAAACAAAATCAGGGAACATTATTAGTTTGACTTCTAATGTTAAATCAAGGAGGGAGGGTTGGTTCTTTTCTTAGTGAACAGCTACGAGGGGAGCATCCCGAATTCTGCAGGTAGCCACTCAGTTCACTTCTCAACTCTATTTGACTTTATGATATTTATTTTTCCTGTTTGTAGGAATTGTTGAAGAGGAAGTCTGATGTCAGAACAATTCAGGTGGGATTTCCCTTCCTCTATGTTTGTATGGTGGCTCTCGTCAGCCTGGCCGTCGGATACTTTAGCCATCTTTAGGAGGGAGTTTCTTCACATGAAACTGGATTTCTCGGGGGAGAGAGAACAAATGAGTTATATTGTGATTATTGTTTATGGAGGATCCTGTTATCTTGGTTAATATGAAGTTCTAACGCCAAAAGTATAGCCATTTTGTATGTTGTATGCAAGTAGCAACCTCTCATTGTTTTGTAAGTAAACTGAACAAATCTTATGTACGAGAATAAAGTTAGCAATCGGGAGTTGATTGTATGGAAGTATATGTCTTGCATAAAACAGCTCAATTTAATGAGAATGTTACAGTGGAACTTTTGTGAGCCATTTTATCAACTTACAATAATTCTAAGTTAGATCTTAAAACATAATGTAAAATATAAAGAACTAAAGAATTTGAAAAACAATCTCCTATTCTCATGAGGTTTAATTGAAAATACACCTACTCTCCAAAAAACATTGGTTTTACCTCAGAAAAAATATTGGTATTGGTTACTGAAGTTAACTTAAAATGTAAAGATAAATATACTTTTTATTATTTATTTATTTATTTATTACATATATTTTAATTTACTCAAAATAATTTATCAAAAACAAATCCTCACCAACAAGAATTTATGAGTTCCTCGAAAAAAAACTCAGTATTTACGAGAATTTAAAATATAAATTATTAATTACATTACAATAGTAATTAGTTACAGTTAAAATATGAATAGGATTAGGTTTAACTTATATATATGTATATATACATACACTTTATCTGTTTAATACATAAATTTTTCTCACTCTTCTTCTCGTAACACCTCAATTCCCAATATTTCATCGTTCAAAAGAATGGCCGCGGTAGTGTGCGGGAGTAAGAGATCGTTCTTTGAGGATACCTCGTCGCCAGCAGCTTCTGTCTCTAAGAAGCTCCGGCGTTGCTCGCCTTCATCTCCTTCGTCTGCTCGTTTCTCTTCGCCATCGTCTTCTCTCGCTCACCTCGAAGTCCTTTTCCCTCATATGGACCCCGAGCTTCTGGAGAGAGCACTGCTAGAATGTGGCAAAGATGTAGACATTGCCATCAAGAGGCTGCAGGAACTTTGCTTGGGAGCCGCAGGGGCTACAGAGGAAAAGGCAGGTCCTGTTGAAGAAGAGGGCTTAACTGCACAGCTGGGAACATTGACCAATGATGGGGAAGCTGCTGCCGCTGCTACTGTGGCTGTTCAGAATCCAGCAGCCCCTGAGAATGTGCCTGTTGATGGTGCAGAATGGGTGGACTTGTTTTTGAGGGAGATGACGAGTTGTACCAGTATGGATGATGCCAAAGCCCGTGCCTCTAGGCTTTTGGAGGTTGTGGAGAAGTCCATTAGTAGATCGGCAGCACAAAGTTTTGAGAAAGAAAATATCATGTTAAGAGAAGAAAATACAGTCCTCAAACGAGCGGTGGTAATGCAGCATGAGCGTCAGAAGGAGTATCAAGACAAAGTGCATGAATTGCAACATCTGAGACACCAACTGTCTCAGTATCAGGAGCAGTTGCGAAATTTAGAGGTAAATAACTACGCCTTAACCATGCATTTGAGACAGGCACAGCAAAATAGCTCCATTCCAGGGCGTTTCCACCCAGACGTCTTCTAACATAATACAAGTGTCTATTAAATTAATAATTGTTGATTTAGCTTAGATGGATGTACAGCAAACTCCAATAATAAAATGTATTTTTGTCATAATTCAGACTGATTGTGACTCCATCATTTTTTCTTTTTTCACTTAATGATTTCTGTAACTTTTTTTTTTAAAATTAGGAGAAGAGAATTCGAATTTTATTTTTTATTTTTTAAATAAAAAATTATATATTAATAAATAAATTAAATATTTAAATGTAAATAATTGCTTTTATCTTTTTACTAAAATTAATTGAAACAGCACCACCAAATTGTAACCTGCAAAACATCTCAGGCCCACTGGAAGTACAAGTCAGAATGGTTTGAAACTCATATTTGCAGTTTGAACCCAATTTGCTCATCCCATATTAGATATTAAAACGTGAGACTTTTTCGAGGTTTAGTTGAAAATAGACCCTTTTGATCTTAATAATTTGAAAAATACCTTTTCACTTCCAAACATTTCTCATATGATAAATTTGTAAATTTACAAATCTTAAAATAAATATTATGATAAAAAAAATTATGACAAAGAGGTTATACATCTTTATCATAAAATAAATACAATGTCACTAATTTCTCAACAAAATTTATTAAATAAATTCAAAAAAACTTAAAAAATTTCTGTTTTATCGGATTTAATCAATTCAAAGTTAACTTTTGAAGGGATCAATTAAGTCAATTAATGGTATTTCTTGCTTAAATTAACAGTTTTAAGTCAAATGCTCACATTTAATCTTTAGTGATCGTTGATGACCGACAAGCTTTTTAAACATCAAGAACTACCCATGAGATCGTATCCAAATAAGAGAGAATTAAATTAAACTCTTCGTTAAAACAGGTTAGCTTCATTGGTACTTAAGCAACTGCATTTATATATGGATATCAACAAATCTAAATCACTGAGAGGTGTTGACCGCCATGATACAATCGTACTTGTTAAAGCCTTAATAGCTCTGACACCATAAAAGATAAAATTAATATCTATTTGTATTTCAATGAATGATTTGTATAGTAAATGTTCAGATGCTGGGTTTATTTTATTTTTTTTTCTTTAATTTATTCATAGAGTTGACATCATGTGTATTTTACAAGATATTTATTCATAAAGTATATGTATAGCCATTTTGTATGCTGTATGCAAGTAAGAAGCTCTCATTGTTTTGTAATTGAATTGAACAAATCTTATGTACGAGAATAAAGTTAGCTACAGTTGATTGTATGGAAGTCTATGTCTTTGCACTGAACACCTCAGTTTATCAACTATGTTAATCCCAAGTTAGATCTCAAAGCCTAACGTAAAATATAAAAAAATATATTTACTCCTAAGAATTTGAAAAACAATCTCGAGGTTTAAATGAAAATACACCTACTCTCAAAAAAATTATTAATTTTATCTCGAAAAAAATATTGATGTTAATTACTGCAGTTAATATAAATATACTTTTTATTATTTTATTTACTGTATATATTTTTTTAATTTACTCAAAATAATTTACCCAAAGTAATCCTATCGACAAGAATCTCTTATTAAAATAATTATTTAATTAAAATTATTATATAATTTAGTTCGAATATGATTACGATTAGGATTAACTTTATATATATATATACCTTTATCTATTTAACCTATCCTCAATGCATTATTTGATTTAAATTTCTCTGTGAAGAATATATATTCTTGTCTGTGGCAGAGATCGTTCATTGAGGATATCTCGTCCCCATCGGCTTCTGTCTCTAAAAAGCTCCGGCGCTGCTGTTAGTTTCTCTTCGCCAGCACCGTCTTTTCTCGCTTACCCTTTTCTCTCACATGGACCCCGACCTTCTGGAGAGAGCACTGCTAGAATGTGGCAATGATGTAGACATTGCCACCAAGAGGCTGCAGGAACTTTGCTTGGGAGCTGCAGAGGCCACAGGGGAAAAGTCAGGTCCTGTTGAAGAAGTGGGCACTGCACAGCTAGGAACGTTGGCCAGTGATGGGGAAGCTGCTGCTACTGTGGCTGTTCAGAATCCAGTAGCCCCTGAGAATGTGGCTGTTGATGGTGCAGGATGGGTGGACTTGTTTTTAAGGGAGATGATGAGTTGTACCAGTATGGATGATGCCAAAGCCCGTGCCTCTAGACTTTTGGAGGTTCTGCAGAAGTCCATTAGTAGATCTGCTGCTGAAGAGGCAGCACAAAGTTTTCACAAAGAAAATATCATGTTAAAGGAACAGATTGAAGTGTTGATTCATGAAAATACAGTCCTCAAACGAGCTGTGGTAATCCAGCATGAACGTCAAAAGGATCTTGATGATAAAAACCATGAGTTGCAACATCTGAGGCAGTTGGTGTCTCAATATCAGGAGCAGTTGCGAACTTTAGAGGTAAATAACTATGGCTTGATGATGCATTTGAGACAGGCACAGCAAAACAACTCCTCCATACCAGGGTGTTTCCATCCAGACGTCTTCTAATAAAAGTATATCTCTCCATGTCAGGGAGTTTCCACTTAAACGTCTCCTAATAGAAGTGTGTCTATCTTAGTTGTGTAATTTAAGTTAATAATTGTTGATTTAACTTAGTTGGGCTGATTTTGATTCTATCCTTTTCTCTTTCTTGACTAACGGCGTGTCTCGTCTTTGTGTTGTAAAAACCTATAGAAACCAGTTGAATCTTATAAGCAAGTGCCATTGAAACAGCACCACGCATACCGTAATATGAACGCATCAATCCATAAGGCCCACGGGGAGTACAAGTCAGAATGGTTTGAAATTCATATGAAACTTTTGTGAGACACATTTTATGAACCTGCTAAACGCAAGGCTTTCCTCAGGTTTAGTTCAAAATACATTTGAAAAACACCCTTTTACTCTCTATGATTTAGTTGAAAATACACTTATTTTTTCTCAACAAATATTGATATTAATTACTGATTTTGACTTAAATTGAAAAGATAAATAAACCCTTTGTTATTTTTCTATTTGTTTTTTTGTCTTTTATTTTACCCCAGACTTTTTTTTAATAAATTTTTTTTGAGATTTTGGTTTTTTTTTTTTAAATAGCTACCTATCCATGGAGATTTAGTTATTTGTGAGGTTTAATTAATTTTTAAAATCAGGAAAAGGAGAAAAAGCAAAATAATAAATAAAATAAACTAAGCTATTTTTAATATTTAAAGCAAACTTTGAAGAAATAATAATTTCACTAATGGAATCTTAATATCAAATCAGCTATCGGGAGTTAATTGTATGGAAGCCTATATATGTCTTGCATAGAACAGCTCAATTTACTGAGTATGTTACGGTGGAACTTTAATTTTGTGGGACACATTTTTTTATCAACCTACATTAATCTCAAGTTAGATCTTAAAACATAATGTAAAATATAAAGAATATGTATACTCCTAAGAATTTGAAAAACAATCTCTTATTGTCGTGAGGTTTAATTTAGGGGCGGAGTTAGAGTATTTTCAAAGGGGACAAAAAAAAACTATAAATAGTTAAAGAGAATTTTGTATATAATTTAATTATCACTCATTTAAAAAATTAAATAAAATTCTAAAAAAATAGATATATAAAAAATATATTAATAATAATAATGACATCATTTATATATATATGACTGAATGAAACTATAAAAAGAGTTTCTCTCACTCTTTACGCACAAGAGTGGAAGAAAAAACAAATTTTCAAACTCAAATGAATTGCCTCTTTACTTTATTGTTTTAACTCTCTGCTTATTTTCTATTTATCTCTTAAATTGCTAATTAATATATTGAGTTATTGGATTGAATTATTAAAATATAATATATTATGAGAGTCTATTAGGTTATACTGTTAAAGATATAACATGTTATGATAGACTTAGATTTATATTAAAACTTAATGGGTTTGAATTAATAGACTCACTTTTATTTTTTTAAAATTTGATAGGCTTAACATATTAATTTAAAATTTATTTGTTGGGCTTAACTAGTAATATGCTAATCATAATGACTCTAATTTTATCAAACAGTTTGAAGAATAAAACTAATTATTAAATAAAAAATTATTTTGAAAGCCATTAAAAATATATAAAATAAATAAAATTGTATTGAAACTAATTATTAAACAAAAAATTATTTTGAAACCATTAAAAATATATAAAATAAATAAAATTGTATTGAAACTAATTATTAAACAAAAAATTATTTTGAAAGCCATTAAAAATATATATAATAAATAAAATTGTATTGAAAGAAATATAATTATTTCATTCTATTAATTTATATGTATATTTTTGTTACTTAAAGTTTGCAACATACATGTTAGAATGAATTGGTTATTCTGAATAAAAAATAATATATTGATGAAATTCTAAGTAACAGTGCAACACTGTAACTTATATTTGAAAATTACATAATAATTTATTTAGTTTTAAAGATTAAAATCATAAAAAATAAAATCCACATAATAGAAAAAAGAAAAATATGATAAGTAGAATATAGAATTTGCACATGACATAATAAAAAAGAAAGAAAAAAAATATGATTGATGCATGGTTCATAGAAATTTATGAAAGAAAATGTATATAGATTTAGAATATATGAATAAAGAAAATAGAAATAAATAAATATAAATAATAATAATATAAATTAAAAGAAAAAATTAAAAAAAACTTTAAAACTGAATCAAGTATATAAAATTATTTTATTATTCTTTATTTGTATTAATTATTAAATAAAAAATTATTTTGATGGGGCCATTAAGAAAATTTATAAAAAATTTAAAAAATTTGATATAATATGTAAATTTTTTTTTTAATTTTGGGGGCCATGACCCCCCATTCGGAGGCTCTGCCTCTGGTTTAATTGAAAATACACTTATTCTTGAAAAAATATCGGTTTTACCTTAAAAAAAGTATTGGTGTTAATTATTGAAGTTAACTTAAAAGCAAAAGATAAACATATTTTTTATTTTTTTATTTATTTTATATCTGTAATTTACCTAAAATTTTTAATAAAAATTTATGATATTTAGTTATTTGTTAGATTTAATTAGTTTGTAAAATCAAATTTATAGAAAATTTAATGATGAAAAAGTCCTAATCTTGACATAAATCTTTTACCATTTGAAAAAGGTAAAAGATTCATGCTAATTGCTATGTGCTCCATAGAAAGTTAGCTGATGGAAATGAGAAGGTTTCAGACTGCTATTGTCAAGCAGTAGAATGTTCTCTATGTGTTTCATAGAGAGTTAGCAAATGGAGAATAGAAGGTTCCAAACTGCCATTGTCAGCTACTACCAAAAATCTACTGTTTTGACCTTTAGCTTGGAGAAAAAGATTGTTCCAAGAGGGTTGTTTTTTGAAGATTGTTGTTGTTAAAAGGTTATGTCAAAAACTTTATTTTAGATTCTTTATTTCTAATTTTAGAGAAAGTTTTCTTTAATAGATTTGTTTACTGGTACAGGATAAAAACTTTTGAGCTACTAAAGCTGTAAAAAGAATAAATGGTTTTAGCATATTTAACAAGTTATTTGTAAAATTTGATTCTTTTGATTAATGTACAATATTTGCACGATATTAAGAAAATCTATTTTTAATTTTTTTAATTATTTATCTTTGTGCATAATTAATATCTATTTTCACAATCTTTGCCTTCCTACTCTTGACATTAAGTAATAAATTTAATTTTTAAAATAATTAAATTAGTTAATGTATTAATAATTTATATAAATAGTTTAATTGATTAAATAAAATTTAATTCAATAAATAATATTATTTAATTTTAAAAGTTTAAATTAATTAATTACTAATAAATTTATTAAATAGTGTAATTAATCAAATAAAATAATATGTTAGTCAACAATTAATTAAATAAGTAATAATATTTAATTTAAAAATAATTAAATTAGTTATGTATTAATAATTATCTAAATAATTTAATTAATTAAATAAAATTTAATTAAATAAGTAATATTATTTACTTTTAAACAATCAAATTAATTTGTGTACTAATAACTTAATTAAATAGTACAATTAATAAAATAAATTAATGTATTAATTAATAATTAATTAATTAAGTAATAATATTTAATTTAAAAAATAATTTAATTAATAAAAGTAAATACATTTATATTAAAAATGTATATAATAGTAATTTTATTCCTTTATAATATGATATGATATTTATATTATTTGAACATAATTAATAATTTAATAATTTATTTATTTATATATATATATATTAATATCATCACATTAATAATTTAATTAACTATATTTTTAATATATTTGTCAACATTTAAGAAAAAAAATTGTTTGTCAAGATGTTATAGTTTTTGGGTGCTTTCCTTCCTTACTTAGGTTCAAATCACATTAGCAACAAAGTTTATTTAAATAGGTATTATAATCCGGGTTTGAGGCAATTAAAATAATCAGATTCCGGTAACGGGTATCTAAAGAGTGATACTCGAATCCGTTTATTGAGTATCTTAATTCGGTATAACCCGGTCGAGTACCCGTGAGTACTTTATAATAGGACATCCGTTAGTTAAAAGGTTATATCAAAAATTGTATTTTATATTCTTTATTTCTAATTTTAGAGATTTACTGTTATGGGATAGAAGCTTTTGATCTATTAAAGCTGTAGAAAGAAAAAATGGTTTTAACCATTAAAGGCAAATATTAAACAAGTTATTTGTAAAATTTAATTGTTTTGATGAATGTACGATATTTGCATGATATTAAGAAAATCTATCTTCAATTTTTTTTTCTAATTATTTATCTTTGTGCATAATCAATATCTATTTGCATAATATTTGCTTTTGCTAGTCTTGACATTAAGTAATAAATTTAATTTTAAAAATAATTAAATTAGTTAATGTATTAATAATTTATATATTAGTTAATGTATTAATAATTTATTTAAATAATTTAAATAATTAAATAAAATTTAATTAAATAAGTAATACTGTTTACTTTTAAACAATTAAATTAATTTATGTACTAATAATTTAATTAAATAGTACGATTAATAAAATAAATTATTATATTAATTAATAAATAGTTAAGTAATAATATTTAATTTAAAAAATAATTTAATTATTTAATGTATTAACAACTTATTTAAATAGTTTATTACTTGAATAAAATTTAATTAAATGAGTAACATTATTTAGTTTACAAAAAATTAAACTAATAAATGTATTAATGAATTAATTAACATTAGCAACGAGATAAAGAGTATGAAGGCCTTCTAATATATTTTGCAACCTCACAACAATGAGATATTTAACATTTTCTAAAAATTCTATAGATAAAAGTAGGAGATATTTATAATCATGGTATTGAAGAAGAAATAAGTACAGATGGAAGTGAAAAAAAGTACGAGCGCTTCGTCTTGAAAATAAAAAGCAGCCCTATTATTCAACTTCAATAAAATTATAATACAACTCTCGTTGGTGCTACTGCAAACAACTTCAACCTTATGCATAAAAATGAATTTGTCCAATATTTACTACCAGATTACCCCTTTCTTCATGGCATGATGCTATGAATATAAATAAAAACTTGGTTCTTTTTATTTGATTACTTGAGCAACAATTGTTTTGTACACTTAAGGCCTCTCAGCCCTCACTAAGTAAGTAGCATCAAATGCAAGACCTTCTCATTCTTCAGATCCATCATACTGGGTTAGAGTTTTGGGCGACCTGAATTGGCCGTCGGATGGAGCTGCAAAGACATCGAAATGCCTCAATCACAATTTCGGGCCATATATATAAAAAATCAGTAACCTATAATCAAAAGTTTTTGAGAGCGAACTACTCCGACACTGTCTCATGGGTGTTGATTTGGCAAACCCTGTATATAAATAGCCACATTCAGTCAAAGAAAATCCAAAAATCCACAATTTAGTTTGAGGACCGATAAGAGAATGGCAGACCAAAATGAAAAACGACTTGAGGAACAAACCCTTTCGTCCTCTTCTTTTGTCTCGCAGTCCGGCGCTTATATAATGCAACAGTTTGGGCTAACGTCTTTTTATTTTTTTCTTTTCTTTCAAAATTTCTGTTTTCCGTGAATTAAATTAAATTTTTTTTTACAGAAGATGAAGATAAAGAATTCTGCTATTAACGAAGTAAAATAATTAAAATTTTATATTGTATTTTTATTATAAGTTACATGATTCATTTTCATATAGAATAATTACATTAAAATGGGTATTGCATTTAAGGTATTTGATTTTCTTAATCACAATGGATTTTGTATTTTTGTCATTTATTCTTGTTATTTCTTTATAGAAAAAATTATTTTATTCTTTGACCTAAAAACAAAAAGCAAGCTTTTAGAGTATCTCTTTGAACTTTCGATATATTGTTCTAAAAATTAATAGAAGAATTTATATTTTTGCATTGTCGGTGTAGATGAACTCAAACGTATTGTTCGTTACATAAGAAATGAAATTCTCAACTATTAACTAGTACTATATATATATATATATATATATATTACTTTGGTTGCAGAAATATTGTACACCATACATGAAAAATGGGGTGATGTATATTGTCTTCCTCTGCCCTTGTGGAGGAGTGGTCTCTTATGCATGTTCAAAGGTACCATTGTTCTCTCATTTTCAAGGATTTTAACTCAAAATCCATATGCTTAGAGACTGGCTTTTATTCGTCTTTAGTTCATTTTTCTCTCCCTTACGATGGGCAGGGTTAAGCCCATAATTAGGGAAATGAAAATAAATAAATCAAGTTTGGAGCCTCAGAAGGGAAGGGAAGCCATTACATCACATTATATTTAGACTTTTTTAGGATGTGGTGATACTATTTATTTCAAGTAACTTATATTATGTTATATTCAACATCTTCTTGCCGCTGATAGTTTAAATTATGCGCTGTTGTGAAAAAAAAAAATACAAGAATATAATACAATCAATATATAACCTTTTACACACAAAAAAAAAAAAAAAACCAGATAGGATGTCGGGAATACAATTTCATTGAGACAACAAGCAAAATAGGAATGAAATCAAATAAGAAGCAGCTAAAGCTGGACAAAATTGCTGTTATAATCAACCTCAATTCCCTCTCTTTTATACTATTAACAAACTTCACACTGAAAGCCCGCTTCATGCCCTACCTACAATTTCCATGCGTTACTAATGTTTAGTACTGCTACTATATCGTTGCTGCTACTTCAGTTCCTTCTCATTGCCATTGATGACCATTTTGTTCGGTGGGCGATCCGGGAACAAAGGGTACGAAACCTCTTCCACCAAACACAGGTCGCATGAAGGCATCGTCAAATTTTCTCCAATAATAGTGCACGGTGTGGGAAGGAGTGCTCAAGAGCATTCTTAAGCTTGTTGGCCGGGTTACATTTCGGTTGCTTTGGTCACCCTCTGTTTCGTGCCCATTGCCAAGAAGTGGCACAATGAATGACTTAGGAGTAGATGGTTCAGAAGAGATCATTCTCATGAGTTGTTTTGGTGAAGGAAGCAAGATTCTCACTAGCGGTTTAGTCATCAATCCGAAAACCTGCATGGTTCAAGGGAACATAATTACATAGGAATCATGTGCTTTGATCAGAAAAAGGGGGAAAAGAACTTCATTGATTGCTATGATATTTTTCATGCTGGCAAAAGGGAAACATAAACGAAAAGCGGAATGGAGTGCTGCAGTTTAAGCAGCTTTTAAGTGCTATGCTGCAATTTGAAAACAGTGATGTTTGGGTAAGATTTAAAAGTATGAGAGGAAAGGTAAAGAGACTATGATCAAGGTTCAAAGACAAAGAAAGGGATGACTTGTGTCTTACCACTGTGCTGAAAAGAACAACTGTGATTGTGCTGGTTATCATCATTGCATTCCCTCGCAACTGAGTATGACCTAAGCTGGTGAACTGCAAAAGATGAATAATTAAGCTCATGAGTACACATTCTTTTTCTTACACCAAGAAGCGAAGAAAGCAAAAGACATGCAAAGGCTATACAAGTGTTCTGCATTTCCACTGTCAAAATCTTCTTGACCTGGCATAATAAATCAAGGGAATATGCAACCCTTGATCAGAACCTTTAAATAGATATCAAAATATTAATCGGAACCTATCAATTTCAGCAGCCTGGCCATTTGCCTATGGACTTAGTAAGTTGTAACCCAGGCATTAGGTAGCTTGCAGGAGGAGCATTAACTGCTTGCATTGTTGTTCTGAGGCATGGTTAATTGGAGAACTATTGTCTCAAGCTAAAGGCTATACCACAAGTGATGCTGCTATTTTTAGCACTTTGTGTTAAGAGCGTCCAAGCATCCTACTAATCCAAAATTTATCTAGTATCAAGAAGAAACTAGTTGAATCTTATACCTGATTATAAGCAAGTGCCATTGAAACAGCACCACGCATAAGACCAGCCCACCAAATTGTAACCTGCAAAATAGATGTCCACGGAGAGGTATCAATCATCAATCCATCTCAGACTCACAAGAAGTCAAAGTCAGAATGGTTTGAAACTCATACTTGCTGTTTGAAGCCAATTTTCTCATATGATGCTTTCTTAGTCAAGTTGGATATGAAGGATAAGGGGAAAACAAAGGCTGCCCTTCCAACAAGAATCAAGCCCAAGAGAATTGCACTCACGCCAACTGATTTTCCAGGGCTGAGGAGAAAAAAGTTATACCAACCTCACATTTGATAATAGCCAAAACCGCATTTATCTGTAAGATCTGAAAACAGTTTATTATTGACCTCACCTATCTCTTATTACAACTCTCCACTTCTCAATGTCCAAAGCATCCATACCAACATAGAGGAAGATAAAGATCTCAGCAACAAATGACAGAGTGGCAAAAGCGTGCCTGCAATAATCAATTGGGAGTGATGAAATATCAGTAACATGACAGGTGGTTTTCTTCAAAGTCAAAAGCAAAAAAAGGTGGAAAATTAATTCAACTTTTCTAAGTAACAAATTTTGGATGTTGAACATACTTGGTTGTCACTCTTGAACTTTCAGTGACATTATGCCATGTGTAATGAGACATAACAATCCCACAAAAGAATACAGTGAGAATCGCACTTAAATAGAAAAGCTGTAAGACAATAGCGCCAACATGGTGATTAGACTACCTTGCAGTATAAGAAAGAAAAAAGTCACTGAGAGGTGCACTACAAGTTCTGGGAAACCTTACCTCAGCCAGCATATATGAGAGGTAAGCCATGAGCATCATAAGAGCAACCTCACGATCAGTAGAGTGCCTGTTTTGCAAGAACGGGAAAGATACAAGGACACTATCTTATAAGAACTGGAATTCCTTGTTTCATTCATTACGTAAAACTGAACTAGTGCTTAGGCAGAGATAAAATCTTATTGTGTTCAACTGAGCCTGTTGTTGGTAAAAGTTCAACTATTCTACATTTTGTATCCCATGAAATTATCTGATTACTCAATTTACCCTCACCTAGTTAAATGAGGCAAACTTATGAAAACTGAGCTTGTATACAAACCTTCCAAAATAGAGCTTTTTAATAATGTAAGCACTAAGCAGTCCAGCCTGCATGAGACAAATAACAATGATCATGAGGAATGTATAATCACAATCAAGGATATTCAAACTGAGAAGAGACCTAAAGCCTCACCAGAACCCCCAGCAAAGTACTCAAAATAAACAGATACAAAAAGTTTCCAACAAATTGCAAAGCAATGGTAGAGTTGATGTGAGAAAGGTCAAAGCTCTGGATTGCATTGAAAAGAACCACCGATGTGGCATCATTGACAACTCCCTCCCCAAAAACCAGACTGTACAATAACGGTGTCTCATCCTGATTAAGCACCTGAAACAAGGAGAGAATAAATAGGTCAGTGGAATTGCCCTTTAAAAGTTGTAACAGGAATCCAGATCTCAAGCATACATACTTGCAAAGTGCAAACAGAATCTGTTGCAGAAAATATTGCCCCAATTGCTGCAATTAAGAGATTGAGAGATTTAATAAAAGACTAAAATATAAAATAAAACAATATATTGGAAGAGAGATAGTAGCATGAATATTACCAAGATAATCCCCTATCTGGAGAGTACCAATATTCATTTTCTTGAAAAATTGTATGGCACCTAGGTCACAATAAAGGAAGAAAAAATTAACAGATAGTAGGATCAAAATTAGGACTAAGCAGTTATTAACTTAAATACCCAAAAGGGGAATATACAAGTATTTCATTATCATCTGTACAACCTTCTAACGAGAGAAAGAACATCTCACTCTCTAAGATATGGCCAATTTCATTTGTATGTATGCCTATTAATGAGCAGATGTGCATGTTTGTGAGGTCAACAGTGTGTATGATCACTCATTTAGAACCTTAAGTTAGAGCATCTTTTCTAAATTTTCACAAATAATTTAGAAAACAAAGGATTTCATAAACCGTCCACCCTCAACTATGAGGTAAAGTTGTTTATGATAACACATGCAGTGTCCAGCCTTGTAACTTCTGCACCCAATAGTAAGATGAAACATATTAAAGGTTATCAAACCATTACACATACCTAAAGATATGATGCCAAAGGATATTAAAGTACCAACTGCACCAAACAGCATGATAGTCATAAAGTTGCGGAAAAATTGCTTCTTCTTCACCTGGAATCTAGTACAAACAAAAATATTAATCATTGTCAATGTCTAGCTGCTTCCATTAAAGCAGCCCACAATTATCCCAGTATTACAATCCAAAACTAAATTGAAATTAAAAATCCACATTCAAAATAACCATAAAAATACCATCAATGCACTTTACATCAGAACAACCAAAATTAATCATGTTACTAATAAAGTAAGTGCGGTATAAAACTAAAGTTTAAATGCAAGCATCAAGAACTCACCCCGCATTAAAAATAATAGGTGGAAGCAAATAAATAAAGAACAAATCTTCACTGAAAACTAAAAGATGAGAGCTTTTTCCTCCTGTTGTAAGCAAAATTACAATTCCAGTGCACAGCCCCTGCCATTTAAGAAAAAACCAAAATTAGGAAAATCAATGGCTTCTTTTTTTTTTCAAAAGAAAGAAAGAAAGAAAGAAAGAACGATATTTGCTCTCTGCAAAACTAAAACTTACTATGGCAAGGGCAGTAATGGACTCGTTCATCCATCGGCTTTCCTCTAGCAAATGACCGATCACAATACACGCGCAAAGAAGCGCCACGAATAAGTTCATTGAAACTACTGAGCTGTGATCAGAGGCTAAAATCGTCCCTGATTTTGCTAAAAGAGAGCTCATTATCCCAATAGCCATGGTTTCAACAATAAAAAATTAAATGATTTAAATACGAATAATAACTTTAAGCCCGATTTTATAATTCAAATTTCCCTTAAATATTTGATTTTGGATCTGAAAACTCCCATTCCAGAGACTTCCAGCTGATAGCTCCGCTGAAAATCTGTTGAAAAACAAACAAGAAAAATTAATCACGGTGTTGAGGCTTGGATCAGTCAATTAAAGATAGCTCAGTTTCTTGACGTTTCTAGTTTGACTACAGAGAAACAGGAAATGAAAGTGAGAGAAAACAAGATACAGAATCCATAGTTTTCACCTTCGAACGAAAAGGAAAATGAAAATAAAAAAACCGCGGAATAATTCAAACTTAAAAAAAAAAATCAACTCAAGGGAACGAAAACCTTTTAAAAGTGAAAGTGAAAAAAAAAAAAGAAGAAAAGGTTTAAAACAGAAAATCAAGTTATCTAATTTTCCATTTATTTTTCCTCCAATTTTTCTAGCCGGCCAAACAGAGTCACGTCGACTTCAAAGCTTCAGATAATATAGAAGCAGACAGAAAGAAGTGTTTATTAAAAAAAGTCAGCAGAAGAAAAGCTGAGTCAGAATCCAGCTCACCTCGACTCGAGTTCTGCAGCTCAAAACTGTGAGCTGAGAGTAAAACGATTCGTTTTGATCACAAAAATCCAACTGGAACCTGAAACTTAAGCAAAGAAATGCTGGTTTGAATCAAAAAAGAATCAGCAGAGAAAAATAAAAGAAAAAATCTGAAGAACCTCAGAGAGAGAGAGACACAGTGTTACGGTTCAGACAGTGACAGAGAGAGGAAAGGGACGAGATGAGAAAATAAGAGTCCGCCAAAGAGATGAATTTATACACC
The DNA here is from genome assembly GCF_000208745.1 of Theobroma cacao. Classification (NCBI taxonomy): domain Eukaryota; kingdom Viridiplantae; phylum Streptophyta; class Magnoliopsida; order Malvales; family Malvaceae; genus Theobroma; species Theobroma cacao. The sequence goes on from NC_030853.1 coordinate 30,166,576, forward strand.
TCTTAAGAAATGTGCGTTCAAATTGTTTAAAAACGATTTCAACCGTTGATGATAATTACTTTGAGTAAGTATGATGAGTGTATGGTTGTGATGGAGTTGTGGTAGTGGTGTCGGGTGCATGGGATGGGAGGGGAATGGGGGGAGGAAAGAAGAGAGGAAAGGAAAACGAAGGTCCACATGGTATGATTTTGTCGTCTAATGGAATCTATTGATCAAAGGAAGCTCCTTTTATAATTGTTTTTTAGACTTTTTAAAAAATTAATTCAATTTTGAGGAAATAAATATAATTTAGATATTTTTCTCTTACCTATCTCGTCCCATCAATTTAATTGGTTTATTTTTTCGAATACCATATTAGTTAAAATTTAGGATTATATTTTTAAGCTGAAGATATCGAATTCAAATCTTAAATTGATAAAGAGAACAAAATTATTTCTTATATTAGAAAGTAATATTATGTAGAAAAAACACAATTTACCTACTATATATAAAAATTGAAATATAATAAATATAAATATATTTGTAATGTTGTATATTTTGATAGACAAGTATGAATATCATGTAAGGACGAAATTAGAACATAAAACATTTAAACAAAATCTATTGAATTTTAAGGAAATAAATCTGACTTTCATATTTTTCTTTTTCGAGCTTCTTTATATCCATTTAATCGATCGAATACCATATCTATTAGAGTACAAAATTATATTTATAAATTGAATATCTCGAGTTTGAATCTTAAAATTATTAAGATAAGTAGAAATTATATTTTATTTTGTATTTAAAAAATAACTTACTTTTATACGAAAAAAGTTACTTTTTTCTTTTCCTCTATATCATGGTAAAAAAAAAATATCAATTTGAAAAATAGAACACGTGTCTTAAATATGCCGTGAGCTCATTAACACTATAGTTTTGTCACACCTTTTGTGGTCCAAAGCCCATAGCTGGAAGCCACGACAGATTCCAAATTTAGTCATCACTCCATCTCTCTAATTGAACATGATTTAATTTAAATTAAAAAATGAAAGAAATTGAAAGAATGTCCCTTCATTAGAAAATATACCATAAAAATGTCAAAAAATACCTTGAACAGTAAATTATTTTAGAAAAAAAGGAAAAGACATTATATCTAAAAAATTTAAATTATTTAAAAAATAAATATTTTTGTTAATTTTTATTATATTAAATTAAAATTTTTATATTTTTATTTTTAATATAAATTTTTATGATTAACGATTGATTAATCATCATTAATTAAAAAATTACTTATCATTTTTATTTCATCTATTGTTAATGTAGTATGTTAATATTTACAATGAATAATAACAAAAAATATTTGTAAGGTAATAAAATCATTTTGATATTTTAATTTTTTATGTATACATCACGTCAATATCATATAAATATAAAATTTATAAGTAATATTTTAACAAAAGACAAACAATCAATTGTTTAATTAAAATAAAAATTTATTTGATTAAAATAAAAATATAAAAATTTAAGTAAATATATAAAAAATAAAATTTAGTTAAATTAAAAAAAATATTTTAGGGATAAGAAAGATTGAGATTTATGTGTTTCTTTCTTCGGTCGTGGGGCTTTTTCTGTCGCTTTCCTGTCTGAAACTAACAAAGCTTGCCCGAATAGCAGATGAACTGGCGACCGAGTCGAACGTGTTTACGTATGTGCAACCGTAACCCAGTTCCTTTAACAATTTAAACCAATACCAATCCTAATCAAAGGGCGTATTTATTTTTAAACAAAAGGGACCCACGTCTGCTGCCTCCACCATATTTAAATTTGTACGGCTGTGATGGTAATCCATCGGGAGGACAATATTAATGGAACACACTTTAACGACAAACAGTACGGATGCTGGTGGCTCACTGACTCGATAGATAGTTAAAGGCAACATGGTGAGTTAAAGGCAACATGGTGATGATTCCAGGCAGAGTTAATGCCGACAAGCACTGTTTAAGAACTTTTTAATCACGATGGGGAGATCATATGATGAATCTCACGGTCCACATGATTGCCACGTGGACTCTGAACTGGCTGAGGTACTCAATTTTGGGGGTTTCTTTTGTCTGCTACGCCACTCGCTTGGGGGGCGTGGATTGAAGCGGCATGATCATGTCGATTAGGTTGACTTTTTTTTCTGATGGTTTTGATCTTGTTGATTAATTATTAATGTCGTTTCTTTGGTTTATGTCATGATGAAGTTAAAAAACAGAATGTCATGGGATTCGAAGTGGGAATTAGTTTTGCCTTGTAATTGGAACCTAGTATTGTTCCTTTTAGGACATTGTCCTAATGAGTAGACGACCAAGAATCTCCATTCCTACTGTTAAATTTTCTATGTTTTTTTTCTTTTTTTAAATTTTTTGAGAGCTCAAATTTTTGAAATTATTTTTTGCATTATACAATAAAAAATGAATATACATGCATATAAAAAATAAAAGAAGTTCTTAATATTTTATTAATGCTAATATTATCATAGTTTGGATCAAAGATAATTTTTTATTACTTATCAGCAAAATATCAACATCTCACATGCTTTATAATCTTCATTTTCATTTTCTTTCATTTTCTTTCATTGAATCAAGTTCAATGACATATAAATTTTTGATATTTGCTAGATACTTCAAAATATTTTTAACCTAACAAAGAAGAAAGTGAAATAGATAAAATTAAAATATATAAATACTTGAGTAAAGATGAAAGAACCTAAGTAGACAAGGAAATTGAAAAATAAGAATCTAATTCGAGCTTGGATTTCATTGGTTTTGTAACGGGAACTTTATATTTGAGTTGAAAGATACATATCTATTTTGACTTCCCAACATATGGTGGATTCGAGAAGGTTTGATTTGAATTGAAAGATCAAATTTTTCAAACAAGGGTTTCATGGGTTTTAATATATAAACCTGATAACTCGTAAAATTTTTTTAAAATGATACGTCAACAATGACGTGATAGGAAAAATTAAATATAATTTATATTTTAAAGTATTATTTTCCAATTTTAAAGTTTGTTAAGTTGAGAAAAATTTTTATTGTAATTTATAGATGCTCATGTTAGATTCCACTAATCTGTAAACATATATATATATATATATATATATATATTACTTATTTAAACTAATTAAATAGAATTTATAAAATATATATGAACAAGCATAGGATATGGCTAGACTATATGGATAAAAGCATATTCAGATATTCAAGAAATGATATTTGCACTCTATCTAACCTTATATGTGTTACAAACTTTGCATCTACACTTGGGCTAAATACAAATATAAAGTACTTGAACCTTGTGTAATCGAGTCAAATAAATTTCCGTATTCCAAAATCCAATACCCATTGCTAGCTTTGATTAGTAGAAGTTGGAGGAGAACAAACACCTAATGTTGAAAATTTAATGAGTATACTTTTGTTGAAATCTTCTTGAGAAAGTTCGGCAACAATTCTGATGACGTTTTGACAATGCATATGGATGAGTATTTACTCTTCTAATTGTACTATTTAGTATTACTATTACTAATCAAAGTCATGTTTTATCTCGATAGTCAATTGGTTAATAACGCAGATCTTATGCACTAATTTGACAGTTCATAGTTAACACAGTTCTTGGTTAGCCCAAAAATCTAATAGTAGTTCCAACTTCAGTTATTTGTTGCATCATATTTTCTTGTTACGGATCAAGCCAGTTGAACTTGGAAGGTGCAAAGAAACATCCTATTTTTATTTTGTTTTCCCTATAAATTTCAGTTGAATCCCAATATATGTAGGAATGAGAGAAAAAATGGTTGTGAGATATGTATCAAGTTTCACTTTCTTGCTTTTGCTAACTATCAGACTAGCATTTTCAGCTTCCATAGCCAAAAATGGTTGCAAGGACCGATGTGGAAATGTAAGTATACCCTACCCTTTTGGAATTGGAGCCAAATGTTCCTTGAATCCATGGTTTGAAGTCTCTTGCAATGACACTTCAAGCCCTCCTACAATTTCATTGACAAGCATAAAAATGGAGGTCTTGGAATTTCGTTTGGGTCGCGATGAATACCTTCGTGTCAAGAGTCCAATAATTTCAAAGAATTGTTCTGGTAGGGAAACTAGCAGACGAGTGAATATCACAGGCAGTCCTTTCTGCTTTTCAGAGAGCATGAACAAATTCATAGCTGCAGGTTGCAACAACGAAGCCTTCATGACAGGGATTGAGCCTACGATTGTTGGCTGTGAATCAGCTTGTATTGGCAACAGACTTTTTGGTCCTAATCCTAATGCCACTTGCGATGGTTCTACATGCTGTGAGACTGTGATACCGTCGCGTCTCCATGTATTTAATGCTACATTTCAGAGCAAAGAATCAGAGTCAGAAGGGTGCAAGTTAGCCTTCCTGGTAGAAGAAGAATGGTTCTACAACAATATAACAGACAAGTCCTCTGCTTTTCAGAATGTGGACTATGTTCCAGCTTTACTTGATTGGGCAATTCCGGATGAGGCTTTTGAATTACCGACGAAACGTGGAAGAGATTATTATTGCAACGGGTACCGTTATATGGATACAGAGCCTTATTACCTCAACTCCAGTCGATGTTATTGTTATGGTGGTTATGAAGGAAACGCTTATCTTCCTAATGGATGCCAAGGTGAAAAATTCTGCTCTCTGCAAAATGATGCTGCTTTCGTTTTTTAAGTTTACTAGAATTCAAGCTTATCTTCTCTTCCTGATGTATGAAATCCTATGCTACAATTACATTACTTTTTGTTTTATGTCACCCTTTATTTTGGCTCTTTTTTAAATTTGTTTAATGGTATTAGATATTGATGAATGCCTGGACGGCCCTCACAAGAGATGTGGGAATGCGACTTGTGTCAACAGACCAGGGCATTATGAATGTGAAAGGAAAAAAACCTGGATTATTATTTTAGGTAATTAAGTCCCTTTTGCCTTCAAACTTTCTTTATTCATAATGCCACATTATATTTTTATTGCCATTTTTCTTTTGCAACATGAACTACTACATGTTTCCAGGTAGCCTTGACTAGCTGATGACTCAAGAAAAATCAAGTATTAGGAATGCATCAAATAGGATAAATTAGACAGACCACAACATAAAGAGAAATTTAAATTAGAGAAATATACTTATTTTTTTATAAGATATGTAAAGAAAAAACGTTTAAATTATATTTTAATCGAATTCATTGATTTAACTCAATGTACACACTTAGAGAAAACTTTTAATTTAACATCTGATATCAGGAATTCGATAATAGTCGCCGGTATATATATAAAGTCATGAATTTTTTGATTTTCTTGTTGTTTTTGCAGGCATTAGCTTAGGCTTTGGAGTATTGTGTTTAGCCATTGCCGGATGGTGGTTGTACAAATTTTTAAAGAAGAGAAGGAATATCAAGCTCAAAAAAAAGTTTTTTAAACGAAATGGCGGCTTATTGTTACAACAACAAATGTCTTCAAGCGAAGGCAGTATAGAGAAAACCAAGATATTTACTTCCAAGGAGTTGGATAAGGCAACTGATTATTTCAACAAGAACAGAGTACTGGGCCAAGGTGGTCAAGGCACTGTTTACAAAGGAATGCTGGTTGATGGAAGGATCGTTGCAGTTAAAAAATCCAAAGTAGTGGATGCAGAGAAAGTTGAAGAGTTCATCAACGAAGTTGTCATCCTTTCTCAAATCAATCATAGAAATGTGGTTAAACTACTAGGATGTTGCTTGGAGACTGAAGTTCCATTACTGGTTTATGAATTCATACCAAATGGGACACTTTTTCAATATCTACATGATCAAAGTGAGGAATTTCCATTATCATGGGACACAAGACTGAGAATTGCCAAGGAAATTGCGGAAGCTCTTTCTTATTTGCATTCAGCTGCCTCCATTCCAATTTATCATCGAGATATAAAGTCCTCAAACATTTTGTTAGATGAAAAGTACAGGGCGAAAGTTTCAGATTTTGGAACATCTAGATCAATTTCTATTGATCAAACTCACTTAACTACACATGTGCAAGGTACATTTGGATACTTGGATCCAGAGTACTTTCAATCAAGTCAATTTACAGAAAAAAGTGATGTTTATAGCTTTGGGGTAGTCCTTGTAGAGTTACTAACAAGTGAAAAGCCAATTTCTTTAGAAAGGGCTGAAGAAGGTAGAAGTTTAGCCACACATTTCATTCTTTCGATGGAAGAGAACCAACTCTTTGACATTGTTGATGCTAGAGTTACGAAGCAGGCTAAAGATGGAGAGGTAGTTATGGTTGCTAAACTAGCCTACAGATGCTTGAGCTTGTGTGGAAGGAAAAGGCCGACAATGAAAGAAGTTGCTATGGAGTTAGAGCGGATTCTGTCGTTGCAAAACGATTCAAATGTTCAACATGATCAGGAAGAGATTGAATACGTTAGAATTGATGTAACTTGTCCTCGGGATGGCGTTTCTACTTCAACAGGTTCAGTTTGTGACAATAGAAATGCATTTTCCATAGAATCAGAGCCACTTATTTGTAGCAAAACAAAGTGACTTTAGTATGTGTGATGTTATAGCCTATATTTGCCTATTTTGTGTTTGAATTACTTTGTTCTTTTCTCTATTTGTCTTAATATCTTCTAAATTGAAGCTAAGTTTCTCCATTGATGTTATTCGATGATTTATTTATAGTAGAGAACATTTATGATCTTTAGGATTCAGATGAAACCTTGTATTTGCATTTAAATTAAATCTTTTTTATGTCTTAAATTGAATCTTTCAAAACATTATTAGCGAAATTTGAAGAACAAAACCAATAAAAAACTATTGGATACATTATTACACACCCCTGAATAAGTAAGTAGGAACTTGAGGAGCATTTTGTCCGTGAAAGAAACCAAAAAATTCGGGCACCTAGCTCACCTAAACTCAAATTATCACCTCACCTTCATGAATATCATCAGAATCCTCATTATAAGTACCATCCGTAGATGTCCAATTTTGATTAACTATTATTTTTGAACTGTTGTGTTATAAAAAAATTACATTATGGGTGTTTTAAGTGTAGAAACGACTAAGGGTGTTCCAAGCATGAAAGCTCCTAGGAGAGTTTCAAGTGCGAAAACACCCACGAACAAGTATGAAACAACTATTTGTATGGGAAAGTGAAAGTAACTCATAATAAGCAGAAGGGTTTATGAGTTACTTTCACATTTAAAATATTCTAGAGAGCTTGGCTTGGTGGTTCAAATATGAAAATAGTTAAGAAGACTTCTTCTTAACCTTTTCTTCAAATACATGTGCTTTAGCCCTTTTTTCTTTCTTAGCTCCTTAAGAATACACGTAATGTGCTATCAAGTGTCATTACTCTATTACCCAACTATATGATCATTCTTTTAATATTTTATAAACCGTTCTTTAATTACGTTTCCATGACAAACACGTTCTTCCATGATTGAATGTGTTCTCCTAATTACTCTTAAGAATGTGTTCCTATTCAGTATAAATATAAGGATCTTAAAAGCTAGGAGGTAATGAGAAATCATTAGAAACCTAATAGAGATTATCCTAAAAGCTCTCTCGAGACTCCTCAAACATTCTCTATATTCAGGCCTTCTATTCGCCATAATCCGTCGCTTCCTCCACCTTTTCATATCCTTCACCACCTATCACCAAAGTACTTACGATTCAAGGAATGCTCTAATTTTCTTCTTTATCGTCTTTAGCATATTCCAAGTCACTTATTACAACATATCCTTTTTCCCTACTAAAAAAAGCCTCTACACTACCTTCATCCTTTTTCCCTATTGATGACTGACTCATCAAATAAACCTCTTTCCTTTTTCCAATATATTAATGGAAAAATCTAAATCTAACTTAAAAATAAATAAAATAACAGTACGAATAAAATAATCAAGAAAAAGAAAACATAGAAAACTACCCAAAAGCAAAAAATAAACATACGAATAAAAAAAAACATAAATAAATAAAATCAAGAAAAAAAAAATTTTGTTTTTGCTCAATCAAATGAAATTTGTATTAAAGTCACTGAAATTGCGGTGTAAAGATCAGCTTATATATGGGGATCAAGTTAAGGACATACAATTAAGGTACAAGCTTAGTGGTACTCAGTACCATTAAACAAGATTCGCCTAATAGTGCTTAGTACTTTAAGATAATGCAAAAATCATAAGAAAAAGAAACCTACTGAACAAAAAACAAGAAATAAATATTATAATGTAAAGAATCATTAAAATCAAGAAAGTAAAGAAAAAAATGAAAATGAAAGAGAGAATTAACTCACCGCAAGATTCATTTCTGGACTTCTTTGGATAGAATAGACTTCTGTGGAAAGACTGGACTCCTATGGATGAGGTTCTCTAAGAAAATTTTTGCAACGCAAAAAACAAGAGGGAAAACAACGTCTCCTATCAGTTTCTTATATAGAGTGCTAGTAGCACTTGCCTATCGATGCATGCTTGAGCTTGAGTGGAAGGAAGAGGCCAACAATGAAAGAAGTTGGTATGGAGTTGAAGCGGATTCTTTTGTTGCAAAAGGATTCAAATGTTCAACATGATCAGGAAGAGATTGATTGTGTTAAAAATGATGTAAGCTGTCCCTTGAATGTTGCTTCTGATTCAACAAGTTTAATTTGTGACTTTGGAAATGCTTTTCCTATAGAATTGAAGCCACTTATTTTCTAGCAAAACAAAGTGATTTTCGTTTTGAGGAAACAATGTGATTTTAGTCTGTGGAATGTTATAACCTGTATTTACCTATTTTGTGTTTGAATTATTTTTTCTCCATTTGTCTGAATTTCTTCTAAATTAAAGCTAAATTTCTCTATTGATTTCATTTGATGATTTCTCCGTAGTAGAGAACACCTATGAACTTTTAGATTAGAACAAAACTTTGTTTTGTATTTAAGTAAAAACTTTCTAAACATAATTCGCGAAATTGAAGAATAAAAATAATAAAAAATTATTAGATATATCTTTGCTATTACATGAATCATTAACTTGATATATAAATTAAAATATGATCGTGCTTTAAGATTATCACCGTGATTATTTATGGATCCACTAAAATGATGAAAAAGAACTGTTTAATAGTTTTTCTAGAACAATTCAACTCTAAAAAGGAAAATTATCTGCCAACCCGATCTCAAAAAATATGAAAGATTTTACACTTGTAATATTTTTTACGTATTTGTTTCTTAATTCCCTCTTCTTTTTTGCCAATATTTTTCCCTCTAAGAAACTTCATCCAATTATTTCCTTAAATTCAATAGTAGAAATTATTTCTCTCGATTTTTTTTTTTGAAAATTAAAGCTTTATTCATCCATTGCCAAAATGCCACAACAAGTCTTTAGCTTGTTTTGCAGAAGACTTTGTTTGGCATGGGAAAGGAACCTGTACATTTACAAAATCATGATACTGCTCAAAAAGGATTGGCAGCAAGCAGGACTCTAAAGTTTGTTGATCCTACATCAAAAGCCAACAAGCAGATCATCTCAAACACCAAGTGTGGAACGGAGACCTAACAAAAGCATGTCCATTTAGAAATCCAGGCCAGATGAAAGGAGCAAACATAGCAAAATCTTAAGGAAAGCAGAAATACATCCAACCACCAAAAACAAAGGACAAACCGATGGCCAGAACCTAGGAATTCAGAAGCCGAAAGCGCTCACGGAACCTGGGTAAAGGAAGCTCCTTGCCACACACCAAATGCACCAGAATCACAAATGACACTGTTGATGCCAACCTCAAAAACAAAGAAGTAGAAGAACCGCAATCTCAGAAAGGAGGAAAACTAAGCGCAAAGCTGTAGACGCAACTCAGAGCAACACACTGTCGATGATCTCGAAAACAAAGTCACGCATAAGAGCATTCCATACAAAATCTGAAGGCATAGATCGAGGGGGGGGGGGGGGTGGTCAAGAAAAGCCCCTCCAAGGACCCTTTCAATCCACAATCTTTGGAGAAAGAACATCGGGCAACTCAAACCGTAGAACCACAGACAGGCTTCAATGGAGAACCTACAGAACTAACCAAAAAATAAAACTCTCCCTCAGCCCATAAACTCAGCCACCCCTGATTCATACAAAAAGAAAAGCAAAATGCAACCCATAACCCACACTCCACTCGAAAGCAAAAAGAGTCCCAAAGGAGCAGCACAACAAGATCCCAAAGGAGCGACTCACAAACAAGAAAACAGCAGATGACGAAACCAAAGTACCCTGGCGCGAATGGTCATAGCAGCAAATGACCGTGGAAGCCCCCTCCTACAACAAAGCCCCCCACCTGTCTGAGTCAGATCAGCAGAGGCAAGAAGCATGGAATCAAAAGGGTGAGTCACTTAAGATGGATAGTGACTCCGCTTGAACATCACTTTTTTCATATTTTTCATTTCATCTCTTTCTTTTTTTTCTTCTTCTTTATTTTTTTATTATTTTACTTCCTCATTCTTCTTATTTTTTTACTTTTTTTTCCTTTTTCTCTTTTTTTTTCTCCCTTTTCTAGTAAAAATTGTTTTCCTTCTTTAAGAGACACCACGAAGGCAAGACTTGAAGACTGGAGCACTTCAAGCCTTGAAACAGTCTGTAACAATAATCCACAAAGATCAAAATACAAATCACCCTAACTTCACAAAGACCTCACCATCCTCATAAAATCGAGAGGCAATCCCGCCTCCCTCACGAACCAAGTTACACATTCCCCACAGCTCGTTCATGATCAGCAAGAAATCACAAAAATGAACCACAACAATCTCCAAAAGTACACAAACTCAAGCATGGTCCTAACAAGGTCACAAAACCCAACCTGAATCAAAAGAGACCATACCCGGAAGAACAGATGGAAGGGAGAAGCCACAAACCAGGAATAAATTCCCCAAGCTTTTCCGCTCAACCAACCCCCACAATGAGAGTGACTCAAACAGCCCCAGTGAACACTTATAAAGCCTTAAAACTCGCAGAAAAATCCTCTTTCCATCAGGAACCCTAACCACGAGAGCAAGAACGAAAAGCTCCCTTTAATTCACCTTAATCATTTACAGTAGCCTTCTTCACATTTTCGAATTAATGTAGGTAATAGATTAATCTCTTTATGCACCCCGGAAAAGAAAAAATAGAAATGCATTGCCGCACTTGTTTTGCTGAATAATAAACGTGAAATGTGACGGAAGATTGATATGAGCTTAAGCTAGAAAATGAGATAGATCGAGTTCATTTGGTAGTTTGCAATTAAGGATTTGTTTGTTTTGACGTAAAATATTTTTTAAAATTATGTTTTCAGGATTTATACTCGTTTAAAAGATAAAAAATTTATTTTAAATATAAAATATTTTACGAATCAATGAGAAAAATAACTATTGACTACAGAAAATGTCTCTAAAGGTGTAAAACATTTTCTAAAAAACATAAAAAAAAAAACTCTCATACTAAGTTTAGGTATATAGATTTGATGAATATTAACATTTAAATTAAAATATTAAAAAATAAAAAATGTAGTAATATTTAACTTAAAACTTTTTTAACTTAAAATATTAATATTTAAATTATTCAATACTATTAAAATTAAAAAAATAATTTTTTCATGAAACCATTCAATGCAATTAAATTTTTTATTTATAAATTGAATAAATTTTACTATTAACTATAATAAAAAATATTTCAATGATTTGATGGATAGTTTTAGATGTCTTACATAATTGATAAATATTGGTATTTTTAATATTATGGTAAAAAAGTGATGTGATAGAATTTTTTTTTTGAAAATTAAAGCTTACTTTAATTATAAACTATCATTGTATAAGAGTTAAGCATCTTATGAATGATTGTATTACCCTAATTATTAAATAAAATACTCAGTTATAAGCATGCTTAATTGGTATCTATAAATACCCATAAACTGATCTAGACATAATTGTTGAAAACTATTTTTTATCCAAAGGAGGATAATTTATCCAAGGAAAGCATTGGGGTTTTATATAGAGCAGATGATGAAATTACTACTATCAATGGGGAGCAAAAATGATCCACAACCATGCAAAGCTTGTAACCCAACAAATATGGTTCATAAGTTAGAAAAAGTCAGACTGAGACAAAAGGCAAATATCTAATCCATTGTTTGAAATTTGAGGATAAGGTAACAGAATTGATGGAGATCATACTGATAAATAGATGAATTCAAAAATGAAAAGCACACGAGACTTCAAGCCCCTATGTTTAGAGCAAAAGATCAAAAACACCAAACCCATGCTTGAAAGTCTCCAAACTCAACCAACTCACATGTCCATCAATTGGAGCTCCAAACTACACAAAAATATCACTTCACGGGGCACAAAGATAAGGCACTAAAGGCTTCATTTTATATATAGTTATAGATATATAGTTAAATGTTTTGGAAAATGTTATTATTGATTTTACTAATTTTCATGGCCATTTTTTATTTTGGTTCCAAATTATTGAAAATCAAATGACATCAGTAATCAACTCCTATTTATAATTTTAACATCTAAATAGCTCCATCAGTGATAACAATAAATATTTTTTACAAGATGATCCAAACAATAGAAAATATTTTCGATAATTTATTCAAATAATAAAAAAATTTAAATTTTCCTGTAAATCATTTTACATTGAAATTTTTTTTTTTGAATTTGGTTATGTGATGGGAAGGTGACCTGATCTGAACTAAAAAATACAAATTAATCTAACTTCTCGATGAATGGTGGATTTAGAAAGATTCAATATGAACTGGAAGATAAATATTTTTTCAACTAGGGTTTCATGGATTGATAGCATCAACTCGATAACCCACTAAATTTCCGAAGAGGTCGGCCAACCACGACGTGGGGCACTTTTCTTCTTTGGCTTACGGTATTTATGGTTTTAGTTTTTGGATATTGAAGGTAACAGGTGTCCAGGTACTCAATCTCATTTTTTTTATTTAGTTATATTTTGTTAAATGGTAGGAAAAATTAAATATAATTTATATTTGTTAAAATTATTTCAAATTCTTCACGCCAACAAAAAAATTATTTCAAATTCTAATTTTGGTTGTAGTTTACAATTGTTTCATGATAGATTCTAGCAAGTCGCAAGTGCGCGCTCTCTCTCTCTCTCTCTATATATATATTAGATATTGGGTATTGGAAATTATTGGACCAAAGCATATTCGGATATTTGAGAGAATATATTCACACTGTAATTGAGACAAAGTAATAAATTTTATACCTAAATTTGTTTTAAACATAAATATAAAGTACTTGAACTTTATATAATCGAGCCAGATAGATCCAATTACAAAAATTTAATACCCATAAATACTATTATTGACTTGCTGAAGCTGGAGGTGAACAACCAACTAATGTTGAAAAATTGAAAATATACTTTCCAATTGTTCTTGAGAAAGTTCGGCAACAATACCGATGTGGCTATGCTTGTGGAGTATTGACTCTTCCATTGTATTATGATTATTATTATTCTAACCAATCAAAGTCAAGTTTTATCTGGTAATCAATTAGTCAGAATAGTTTTATACCAATAATAATATGATTTTCTCTTTTTTTCACTTTTTAATTTTTTCGTTCACTTCTTTTATCATCCAAAGTTTGAAATAACTAATCTTGAATGCAGATCTTATGCACTAATTTCTTTTTCAAAACTATTTTGAAAAAAGGGAAAAAATCAAAAATTAAATTTCATTGTTAGTCCAAGGTGTTCTTCCAAGCTTGACGTTGAAAAATCCGACTATATTTCCAACTTCAATTATTGTCTGCTTCATATTTTGTAGTTACGGGTCAAGGCAGTTAACCTTGGAACCAGCAAAGAATCATCCTACTTTTATTTTGCTTTCCCTATAAAATTCAGTTAAATCCCAATATAAAATTCATTTTCATTTTCTTCCATTTTCTTTCACTGAATTAAGTTCAATGACATATAAATTTTTAATATTTGTTAGACACTTCAAAATATTATCAACCTAACAAAAAAGAAACTGAAATAGATAAAATTAAAATATATAAATACTTGAGCAAAGATGAAAGAACCTAAGTAGACAAGAAAATTGAAAAAATAAGAATCTAATTACAGCTTGGATCTCATTTGGTTTTGTAATGGGAACTTTCAATATGAATTGACAAATACATATCTATTTTGAGTTTTGGCGGATTTGAGAAGATTGATTTCAATGCAAAGATAAAATTTTTCAAACAAGGTTTTCATCGATTTAAATGCCCAAACCCCAGAACTCGTAAAAAACTTTCTACAATGACATGTCAACAATTAGGTGATAGGAAAAATTAAAAATGATTTATATTTTATCAAATTATTTCAAGTTTTAAAGTTTTTTTAAATTGACAATTTTTTATTGCAATTTACAGTTATTCACGTTAAATTCCAACAAACTGTAAATATATATAAATTTCCTGATTAAGTATAATATATATATATATAAACAAGCATAGGATATGATTAGACTAATGGATAAAAACATATTCAGATATTCAAACCGTATATGAGTTATAAACTTTGTGTCTACGCTTGTGCTAAACACAAGTATAAAGTAATTGAGCCTTATGTAATTGAGTCAAAGAAATTCGAGTACTTGGAAATTCAATACCCATTGCTATTATTGTTGAAAAATTAATAAATATAGCTTTTGGAAATCTGCTTGAGAAAGTTGGGCAACAATCCGATGACGTTTTCACAATGCATATGGAGGAGTATTTACGCTTCTTATTGCATTATTAGTATTATTATTATTATTAATCAAAGTCAAGCTTTATCGCGATAGTCAACTGGTTAGAATAATTTTATACAATTAATACTTTGATTTTCTTTTTTTTTTCCTTTTTTAATCACTTCTTTTTCATCCAAAGTTAAAAATTTCTAATGTTGAATGAAGATCTTATGCACTAAATTCTTTTCAAAAGCTTTTTGAAAAACAAAAAGGAAAAAAAATCAAAAATTAAATTTCATTGTTAGCCCAATTGGTCTCTTTCAAGCTAGGCGTTGAAAATCCGATGGTATTTCCAACTTCAGTTATTTGCTGCATTATATTTCGTAGTTACGGGTCACGGAAGTTAACCTTGGAACTTGCAAAGAAACATCCTATTTTTAGTTTGTTTTCCCTATAAAATTCAGTTAAATCCCAATATATGTAGGAACCACAGAAAAAATGGCTGTGAGATTTGTATCAAGTTTCACTTTCCTGCTTTTGCTTACTATCAGACTAGCATTTTCAGCTTCCATAACCAAATCTAAATGTCCGGACCTATGTGGAAACGTTAGTATACCCTACCCTTTTGGAATTGGAGCCGATTGTTTCTTGAATCCATGGTTTGAAGTCTCTTGCAATGAGACTTCAAGCCCTCCTATTATTTCGTTGACAAGCATAAACATGGAGGTCTTGGATTTCCGTTTGGATCGCTATGAATACGTTCGTGTCAAGAGTCCAATAATTTCAAAGAATTGTTCTGATAGGGAAACTAGCAGAGGGGTAAATATCACAGGCAGTCCTTTCTTCTTTTCAGGGAGCATGAACAAATTCATAGCTGCAGGATGCAACAACAAAGCCTTCATGACAGGGACTGAGCCTACGATTGTTGGCTGTGAATCAGCTTGTATTGACAACAGACTTTTTGGTCCGAATAATACTTGCAATGGTGAAACATGCTGTGAGACTGTGATACCGTCGCGTCTCCGTGTATTTAATGCTAGATTTGAGAGCAAAGAATCACAGTCAGAAGGGTGCAAGTTAGCCTTCCTGGTGGAAGAAAAATGGTTCGACGTCAATATAACAGATAAGTCCTCTGCTTTACAGAATATGGACTATGTTCCAGCTCTACTTGATTGGGCAATTCCCGATGAGGCTTTAGGACTACCGAAGAAACGTGGAAGAGAATATTATTGTACCGGCTATTATTCTATGGATTTAGAGCCTTATTTCCTTAACTCAAGTCGATGTTATTGTCAATATGGCTATGAAGGAAACGCTTATCTTCTAAATGGATGCCAAGGTGAGAAGTTCTGTTCTCTCTGCTCTCTGCAAAATGAAGCTGCTTCTGTTTTTAGGTTTTAACTAAAATTCAAAAGCTTATCTTCTCTTCCTGATGTACGAAGTCCTAAGCTAAAATTACATTACTTTTTGTTTTATTTCACCCCTTATTTTTTACTATTTCTTAAATTTGTTTATTGGTATTAGATATTGATGAATGCCAGGACGACCCTCAAAACAGATGTGGGGATGCGACTTGTGTCAACATACCAGGGCATTATCAATGTGAAAGAAGAAAAACCTGGGTTATTATTTTAGGTAATTAAGTCCCTTTTGCCTTCAATCTGTCCCTATTCATAATGCCAGATTATATTTTTATTGCCATTTATCTTTTGCAGTATGAACTACTACATGTTTCCTGGTAGCCTTGACTAGCTCCTAAAGTTACTGATGACTACGGAAAAACAAGTACTTGGAATATAGCTAATGGGATAAATTAGACCGGCCACGGCATAAAGAGAATTTTAAATTAAAAATTATTATTATTATTATTTGATACATAAAGAGAACGTTAAGATTAATTTTTAAACGAATTAATGGATAACTTAATGTCCATCCTTGCAATTGCTCAAGGGCAAGCAGCTTTTTTCTATCCATGCATTGTTGCCTAAGAGGTTAGGATGTAGGATTAGTACAGCTAACTATATGTTGTGCTGTCTGTTTTGCAAGTGTAGAGGTTTTTCTGTTCAATCAAGTCAATGTGTTATGAAAAGTCTGATTTAAAATGACATATGGATCGTCGAAATTGATAAAATTATTTTTAAAAAAAAAAATCTATCTTTATAAACAACTTTTAATCTTATATCGGGAACTCGAGATTGTTGCCAATATATATACATAATCATGAATTTTCCTGATTTTCTTGTGGTTTTTGCAGGCATAAGCTTAGGCTTTGGAGTATTGTGTTTAGCCATTGGTGGATGGTGGTTGTACAAATATTTAAAGAAGAGAAGGAATATCAAGCTCAGGGAAAAGTTTTTTAAACGCAATGGTGGCTTATTGTTACAACAACAAGTTTCTTCAAGCGAAGGCAGTATAGATAAAACCAAGATATTTACTTCCAAGGAGTTGGATAAGGCAACTGATAATTTCAACAAGAACAGAGTACTCGGCCGGGGTGGTCAAGGCACTGTTTACAAAGGAATGCTGGTTGATGGAAGAATCGTTGCGGTTAAAAAATCCATAGTTGTGGATGCAGAGAAAGTTGAAGAGTTCATCAACGAAGTTGTCATCCTTTCTCAAATCAATCATAGAAATGTCGTTAAACTATTAGGATGTTGTTTGGAGACTGCAGTTCCATTACTGGTTTATGAATTCATACCGAATGGGACACTTTTCCAGTATCTTCACGATCAAAGTGAGGAATTCCCATTATCATGGGAAACACGATTGAGAATTGCCAAGGAAATTGCAGAAGCTCTTTCCTATTTGCACTCTGCCGCCTCCATTCCAATTTATCATCGAGACATTAAGTCTTCAAACATTTTGTTAGATGAAAAGTACAGGGCAAAAGTTTCAGATTTCGGGACATCAAGATCAATTTCCATTGATCAAACTCACTTAACCACACATGTGCATGGTACATTCGGATATTTGGATCCAGAATATTTTCAATCAAGTCAATTTACAGAAAAAAGTGACGTTTATAGTTTCGGAGTAGTCCTTGTCGAGTTACTAACGAGTGAAAAGCCAATTTCTTTTGAAAGGGCACAAGAAGGTAGAAGTTTAGCCACACATTTTATTCTTTCGATGGAAGAGAACCAACTCTTTGACATTGTTGATGCTCGAGTTACAAAGCAGGCTAAAGATGGAGAAGTAGTAATGGTTGCTACACTAGCCTATAGATGCTTGAGCTTGAGTGGAAGGAAGAGGCCGACAATGAAAGAAGCTGCTATGGAGTTGGAGCGGATTCTGTCATTGCAAAAGGATTCAAATGTTCAACACGATCAGGAAGAAATTGATTGCGTTAAAATTGATGTAACTTATCCTTGGGATGGCGCTTCTACTTCAACAGGTTCAGTTTGTGACTCTGCAAATGCTTTTTCCAGAGAATCGGAGCCACTTATTTCTAGCAAAACAAAGTGATTTTAGTATGGGTAATGTTATAACCTGCATTTACCTATTGTGTGTTTGAATTACTTTGTTCTTTTCTCCATTGGTCTGAATTTCTTCTATATTGAAGCTAAGTTTCTCCACTGATTTTATTCGATTATTTTTCTATAACAGAGAACATCTATGAACTTTAAGATTCGGACAGAACTTTATTTTGCATTTAAATCAAAAACTTTCATAACATAGTTAGCAAAGTTTGAAGAACAAAAATAATAAAAATTATTAGATAGATTATAATATGACATCAATCATAAACTTGATAACTTAAAATATGATATGTACTGTAAGATTATCACATTATCATTATTGGATCCACTAAAATGATGAGAAAGAACTAATCTAATAATTTTTCCAGAAAATTATTCGCCAACCCGATCTCAAACAATGATGAATGATTATATACTTGTAATCTTTTTTACCTATGCATTTTGTTTCTTAATTCCCTCTTCTTTTTTGCCAATATTTTTCCCTCGAAGAAACTTCAGCCAATTACCCCTTTAAATTCAGTAGTGGAAATTATTTCTCTCGAATTAATGTAGGCGATAGATTAATCTCTTTATGCACCCAAAAAAGAAAAAGATAGAACTGCATTGCCCCACTTGGTTTGCTGAAGAATAAACGTGAACTGTGATGGGAGATTGATATGAGCTTTGGCCACAAAATGGGATAGATCGAGTCCATTATGATGTAGCTTGCAAGTAAGAATAAATTAGAATCTTCTGTCTTGATATTTTTTCCGTAAGATACGAACTGACTTCTCAATGAATGGTGGATTTGGGAAAATATTTTGCTATCTTTTGTTAAATGGTAGGAAAAATTAAATATAATTTATATTTTGATCAAATTATTTCATATTCTAAAGTTTGTTAAATTGGAAAAACTTTTACTTGTAATTTACAGTGGTCTTATGACAGATTCTAACAAGTTGCAAGCATTTATACATATAAATGTTACTTGTTGCTCTCTCTTGGATCAACTGTGTGTAAGGGTAGAGTTAATCAATTTTTGTTGAGGGACCAAACACGAAAAAAAATGAAGACTAAAAATTTTTAAAACTAATACGTTGAATTTAACCAACAATCAAACAATTTATAATAAACACTTTATAAAACATGTAAATCAAAAAGAATAAGAAAAGAAAAACTTACAATAATTTTTTAGAAAAGTTGTGTTCAATAATGTTTTATAAATTCAAATTCATCAATTATTGATTTTATACTAAAAATACTAACAATTTTTTTTAATATAAACAACTAAATTATTTACAAGAAACTCATCATCTATTTAGTTTCAAAGTCTTCTTTTCACAATTTTCATTAAGGTTGATAGCTCAAGTGTAGCAAAATCATTTGGACGATTTGCATATTTTCTTTTAAATAATTTGTCAATTGTTTTCAACTTACTCATACTTTAATCAAACCTTAAAAAAATTGATGCAGTCAATATTTAATATTTTTATTTTATTTATATTTAAACTTAAAATATTAAATATAAAACTATAATTCATAAATATATAAGTACGATATATAGGATTTTATACAATGGTTAAATATATAAATAGTTAAATAATATAAATAAAAAAAAATAAAAGAAAACTTTTACCTCTTTTTAGTTTCATACAATAGTGGTGAGTGGTCATTGTCCAAGCTCATAAGTCTCTTTTAAAGAATAGAACGTGTTTTAATAGTGAGTTATATGAAAAAGAATAAAGTAAATACAATACTGTGTTTCAATAGTTGAAAAATAGGATAGGGTTTCTAACTTCGGTTCTTTGCTGCATCATATTTTGTAGTTACGGGTCAAGGCAGTTAATCTTGAAACGTGCAAAGAAACATCCTAGTTTTAGTTTTGTTTTCCCTAAAAAATTCAGATAAATCCCATTACACTCTAGGAATGAGATAAAAGAATGGTTGTGAGAATTGTATCAAGTTCCACTTTCTTGCTTTTGCTAACTATCAGACTAGCCTTTTCAGCTCCCATAGCCAAATCTGGCTGTAAAGACCGATGTGGAAATGTTAGTATACCATACCCTTTTGGAATTGGAGCCAATTGTTCCATAGATCCATGGTTTGAAGTCTCTTGCAATGAGACTTCAAGCCAGAGGCAGAGGGAGGGGGGGCTAGTAGGGAGCCCCGCCCCCCCCACCGACCCCCACAAAGTTCCAAAAATTATAATATTTTTCTTGTTTTTGATTTAAATATTTATAATTTTATTCTTATTTTTAACAATTTTTCTAAATTTACCTCTCCAACTATTAAATCTCTTATTTTTACCTCCCCAAGCCTAAAATCCTAGCTCCACCAGTGCTTCAAGCCCTCTTACAATTTTATTGACAAGCATGAAAACGGAGGTCTTGGATTTTCCTTTAAAACGCGATGAATACGTTCGTGTCTAGAGTAAAATAATATCAAAGAACTGTTCTGGTAGGGAAACTAGCAGGGGGATAAACATCACGGACAGTCCTTTCTACTTCTCAGCGAGCGTGAAGAAATTCATAGCTGCAGGTTGCAGCAACAGAGCCTTCATGACAGGGACTGAGCCTACGATTGTTGGCTGTGAATCAGCTTGTATTGGCAGCAGACTTTTTGGTTCTAATGTCACTTGCAATGGTGATACATGCTGTGAGATTGTGATACCGTCGCGTCTCCATGTATTTAATGCTACATTTGAGAGCAAAGAATCAGAGTCAGAAGGGTGCAAGTTAGCCTTCCTGGTAGAAGAACAATGGTTAAGCTTTGTCTGCTATTCTAGAAGATCAGTCCTCTGCTTTGCAGAATATGGACTATGTTCCAGCTTTACTTTATTGGGCAATTCCCGATCAGGCTTTTGAATTACCGGAGAGAAGTGGAACAGGAAATTTATTGTTCCTTTCCTTACGGTAACTCAAGTCGATGTTATTGTGATTCCGGTTATGAAGGAAACGCTTATCTTCTTAATGGATGCCAAGGTGAAAAATTTTGTTCTCTCTGCTCTTTGCAAAATGAAGCTGCTTTTGTTTTTAAGTTTTTACCAGAATTCAAGCAAAATTTTGTGCCGATACTCTCTCAAGATATGATAAAAGATTTTACACTTGTAATCTCTTTTTTACCAATGCATTTTGTTTTTTAATTCCCTCTTCTTTTTTAGCCAATATTTCCCCTTAAGAAATTCCAGCCAATTACCTCTTTAAATTCAATAGTAGAAATTATTTCGCTTAAATTAATGTAGGCAATAGATTAATCTCTTCATGTACTCCATAAGAAAAAAGAGAAAAATGCATTGCGACGTGTGGTTCATTGAAAATAATAGTGAATTATGATGTGCTATCAATGTGTACTTTATAATACGCGTTTAATATTATATTATAATAAAATAATTTTAAATTTTAACAACATAATCAAATAACTTAATAATAAAAATAAAATTAATATAAGAAATTTATTGAATACGTAATTTAAAATTATTGTAAAAACACTAAACAGGACATCCAATGAAGGTAAAAATTTTACTACTTTTCATATTACATAAGGATACAAATATAATTAAGGTTAAAATTTACTCATTATTGTAACAATTTTGACAAATTAATTACAATTAGAGTGTGCAAACTAGACAATTTCAAATGATATGTCAAAACGTGATTTGGGATTTGTTATAACTATATAAAACCAAAAACAATACATGGTTGAATAAAAACATTTAGTTAAAAGTAAAAAGAAAAAAAATTGAATAAAAACATGATTTGTACTTATATATATACACTATCTTATCTTTCTTTTATTCATTTATTTATAATAAATAAAGAAATAAATATGCCCAATTAGAAATGTCAAAGGATAGAACTCCCCTTATTTTTCAAATACCAAGAGACCTGGGTTCAAGTCCCGGCTCCGACACTCTCCTTTCTTTTTCTCTCGGTCCCCCACGTGCCGAACCAATGAGCCGTTTAGGGTATACGATAAACCTGCTACGGAGTTAGGGTTTATGATATTTGTGCACTAAAATAGAGAAAACCACATCTAAATTATTTGCTTCATTTGCAGTATCTGAAAATCCATACAAAAAATGGGAAAAAAGAAATTCATCGACAAGAAAAAATCTGCGACGTTCCAATTATTTGCCCGGGACTCCTCCGATCCCAATTACAGCGACGCACCCGGCAGTGATCGAGTCTTCGTCCGAGTCGACAACAACCCTGTCTCCTTCAACACCGTCTTCGACGAAGATAACCATGGCTATAACAACACTCAACACGACGACGAAGATGACTCCATATTTGCTGACGCACCCGATGACAACGACGGTGGCGGCGGCGACGAGTATGATAGAGTGTTGGGAAACTCGTATTCCACCGCCGCAAATGAGAAGGCAGCATTGCCGGAGAACGTGAGAAGGGAGATTTTGGAGCTAGGGTTTCCAGATGATGGTTACAATTATTTGATTCATATGCGAGAGATTAGAAATACTGGTGGCGGCTCTGCTTTTTATCATAACCCCAAGTTCAAGCCCGACCAGCTTCCCCGTGATGTAAAGGTTAGTTCAATTTGTCAAATGTTAAAGAATTTGGAGTAAATTGCTGATTAATTGTTTTTGTGTGTTTTGCTTAGGCCTATGATGCTTCGAGAGTACAAATATCGAAATCCAAAGAGGATTATAATGATAAGTCGATTTACAGTGTTGCGTCAAAGACACTGAGTGCCAGGATGCAGAGAGTGGTTGATCCTGAAGTGGCTGCACTGCTTGATGATAGTGATTTGTCGCGGTTTGGTTCGGATGTTGAGGATTTGGAGGAGGATTTTGTTGTTAGAGCAAACATGGCTGAAGATGGAGAAGGTGATGAGAGTGATAAGAAGTTGGATTTAGTTGAGGAATCTGAGGTTATTCATGAAGCTGTCAAGAGAGCTGATCCGGATTCTGGCAATCAAGAGATTGCAGATGGAGCAAGGAATCACCTAGTGGAAGAGAAGCCACGGGTCCGGCGTCTTTTGGATGAGCAATTTGATATTGTGAGTCTTGTTTAGAATAATCCTTTTTGATTTTCTTTATTAGTAGAAGACTTACTTTTGATTTTAAGAACTCCGTTTCATCTAAAAGAAAATAGAATTGTCCAATTTGTCTAATTTGTTTAGTGTAGCTTGTTTAATTAGAATAATGTCTGAAGATTTTACCTTTTGCGTGCTGCCTTTCTTTTAACATTGGTATTCTGTTGTATCTCATGATTATCTGGTTATCACAGCTTGAACTTCAAGAATATGGCACTGATGATGATGAACATGAGGGTTACATAGCTGAAGAAGAAGAATTTCTAGCAGACAAGCTAAAAAATGTCCTTAATGAAAATGATATGGATGATTTGGAGCTTGATGACAAGTATAAACCTCCTGCTGATTTATTGCATGGTAGTGAGAGACCAAAAAGCAAAGAGGTACTGGACTCTGCTGCTGATATCATGCGTCGATGTTCTGAATATGCTGAAAAGTATGAGAATGAAAGTGAAGATGAAAATGTGGTGGTTGTGGAGGAAAGCAGTGATGAGTCAGAGCAATTTGATTGCGAGAGCATCATTTCTACGTATTCAAACCTTGATAACCACCCTGGAAAAATCGGAGCTCCTGAGGTAGCTAGGAAAAAGAAGTTGGCTGAAACTGTTTCTGGGGCCTTAAGTGCCAAAACTCAAGTGATATCTCTTAGAGGAAAAGAGAAGCTCCCTGTGGATTTTTTACCTAATAGTAAAAAGGTTACTACAGAAAAGGTCAAGAGCACTGCAGGTAGCTTAAAAGCTGAACAGCTTAAGAGAAAGCAACATGGTCAGGAGACTAAGGAGGAAAAGAAGGAACGGAAGGTATTATTTGCATATGTGCTTGAACTTGTTTAAGCCAACTTGCTTGAAGAAGTGTTGTTTGCTTTGGAAATGAGATTTAAGTATTCACATCATGTTTTGTACTCCTTCTGACTTGATGAATTATGCTTTCAGGTTGCTGTTAAAGAGGAACGGCGTGAAGCTCGGCGAATGAAGAAGGCAATGAAGGAGCTGTACCAGAGTGAAGCCCAGCAAGCACAGAAAGTTGCTGCTGTAGCTGGTCCATCATCCATTCGATTAATGTAGGTATAGTGATTAATTAAAAATATGGATGATCATACAATTTCAAGAGTGAGAACAATGTGCTTAAGAGTTTGCCTGGAAATCCTCATATGAACATTTGGATTCTGGTGCCACTGTTAGGCATTTAGTATGGGCCATGTGCAGATTTTCCATTATGTTGTTTGCCAGTAATTTTGGAGTGGTAAATGGAAATGAGACTGTTCTGGTCTTTAAATGTGTTGATGAATTTCTGCATGGATCAAACTGGTAATTATTTGTTGCGTAAGTAGTAGTTTCAACTGGTAATTTTTCTTGCATGTCCATTGATTTGATCATATGAATACTTTGAAATCTTGAAATCTTTTGGTTGTAATGTTACAGTTGTCTAGCTTCAATAGCAGCAAGCTGCATGCATATAATGTATAAATTATATATAAACAGGTAAAGGGTACGGGTTCAGGTACTTGATACTACTTGGACAAACACATATTCGGATAGGGTATCCAAGGAATAATATTCATACCTTACTCAGGAATCGTTACTACTTGGACAAAACATTCCTAGGGATAATACCTGGACCTTATTCGGGAACTCATCTCAAATACGAATATAGGTATTTGAATCCAGTGTAAGCGGATCAATTAATTTGAGTACCTGAAAATTTAATACCCATTGCAATCCTTACCAGAGATCTAGTAGTAACATATATGACAGTTTGTCAAGAGAATTCCTTTATTTCTTATCCCTCATTGTCTGCCAATAAAAGAGCTTACTGGGTCACCAATAATTTAAAATGTTAAATTCAGAATACTGCTGTTACGTATTAGCTTATATAGGTTTCTAACAACCCTTTTCTTCGGGCTCAATGGATCAATCAGCTCTCTCCATGGCCCAAACAAACAAATCGTCCGTACATTTCGAAGCCCAATATTCAAATAGGACAACTTAAGCCCGGCCAAAAATCAATATTATTTTAATATTTCCAAATTCAAATTAAAGTGGCTGAAATAGCCAGTTATCCGATGCGCCGCGGACCACATTTATTCAATACAATCGTCGACGCATATATTAACACAACACCAAAATCCCAAAACAAACCGTCTTTCCATTAATTTTTGTCTCCTTCCCTAATTTTGCTCTGCCAAATTGCCACCTCTTCTCTTCTCTCCTCTCAGAGGAGAGAGAAGAAGAAGAAGCAAAAAAAAAAGCACCAAAAAAGGGAAAGAAGCATATTTATTTATTTTCTTTCTTTTTTTTCCGTCTCTTGTAGATAAAAAGAAAAATTAAAAAAAATACCCAATAATCGAACTCTCTTTCACTCTCTCTCCTCTTAGGGTTTCCATTTCCGCCATTGCAGCTCTTTCTTTACCGTCACTGACCTTTAGTTTCACTCACATTGCATCGGGATCGGCGCATTGTTTCGAGAACAGATTCGAGTTCTTAAATTTCTCCGTCTTTTTTTAGGGCTTTTTCGGGATTCTTTTTTGTACAGATCGAGGTGAGTTTATTTGTTTCATCATTTTCTTTATTCTATTGTCTTTGTGATTCTTTTTTGGCAGTGTGATTGCGATTATAGGGTTTTTGATTTTTGATCGAAAAATAAAATCTGCTTTTTTTTTTTTTGAATTGTATGACCGCGAAAATTTGTTGTATATGTGCAATGTATATGATTTTTCCCCTTTTTTGTGTTTAATTTTTTAATCACATTTATTGACGTTTGATTTTCATTCTCTAAAAGAAATTAATAAGAAAAAGAAAGATAATAACGTAAAACTTTACAAATATGATCGTTATCAAACTATAACTCCTCGAATTGCCAGCATTTATTAAAAAATAATTTTATACACGTGGAATTATTTACTTATTTTTAAATAAAATTTGGGCTGCTGTATGATGTTATGTGCTTTATTATTGCCATAATAATATTGTGGTGATTTTAGCTGGCATTGCTTATTGCAGTGTATAGATTCGGGGCTAACCTTCTCTCAATGGTATGCTCACTTGGAAGTGGTAGAATGGCCGTTATGGCTAGACTTCTTGAAGCAGGAAGCATCTCGTCGGCAGGTATATTGCGACTTCTTGGTTACATTGCATGGTCAAGTTGAAATGATATGCTTTATCTTTGTGAGTAATTAGTAGGTAGTGAAATACAACATATAGAATGGAGTGATACAAGAAAAATAATAAAAGAAATTTCTCAATTTTGCAACGTTCATTTCTTAGTTTTATCCCTTTTTCTTTTATGTATTGTCATGCTATATGAATATTTTAAAAGCAGATAACATACTTGTATTTGTGCCATGCAATTATTCTCTCCTTTCTTTCTGAGAAGTTCTAGGTGATTATTACAGGGAAGTTAGTGGTATGTATTAATACTCCGGTCCACTACAACAAGGAAACCCACAACTTTTGTTGCTCAATGGATATATTACACCTTTGATCCATGTATTTGATGTTCTATTTTGTCTCTCTTTCTCTCTCTCGGTCTTTATTCAAGCATGTACTTGTATATGTAAAACTCCTGATTCACTTTTAAAATAATATAGTAAAAGAAAATAAGCCTGATAGGAAATTCAGTAACCACATGCTTAAACTTGACTGTTTATATCTTTCACTAGGATGATGTAGATTAATTGAGGTTATACATTTTCAAATGAATTTGAGATGTTGGTTTAATTTGCAAACAACATGATATTGACATTGTCCCAACATTTGGCAGAGGAAGTTAGCAATAAAAAATTAGCTGCTCAATACATTTACAGAGAATTACGTGGAGCAGATGAGGCCAATTTAATTGATGAAGAAGGTGATGCTTATGTGCAGACTCATTTTCATTTTGTTGGGTATAAGGTTTAATAATGCTTCTCTTACACGAAATTATATGGTCTTATGGCAGTGATCAAAATAAATGTTCTGTTGATCTTTTATAATGGCTTGTTGATTTTTCTCTCACAGATATGCATGTATTTGGTTTGAAGCCTATGGCTGATCCTTTGCATTTGGTAAGTTTATCTGAGCTATCAATTTTCTGTTTTAGCATTTCAGTTCTCTTTGATATCATGTTACAAAACTCTTCACAGCAAGAGTTATGTCTGTTTATGCTTTCTCTCTCTCTCTCTCTCTCTCTCTCAGCCATTGCTATGCCTTTGCAAATTCAAGGTTCCTTCCATTTGGTTCAGATTTCTCATGTATAATCTTAAATCAATAAGAAATTTCATAAATATTTCCTACATGGGGTTTCGCGAATGTATGGTTAATGAAATGCGAGTAAGAGTTGTAATCTTGTCATATGAGAATACTCCACATATTGTTTGCCTTTCACTTTTGTTGTGTACCAAACTGTCTTTGCAGCATCCCGAAATGTGTTTTATTTGTTTTTACTTTTAAGGGTCATGTCTCATCAAGGTAGAAATTTGTACTTTATATTGTCAGCTTGTTTTATTTATCAGTTGTTGATGTGCACATAAAAGTTTCTTACTGTTACCTGATTTTTTTATTTAATTATGTAGGTATGTTGTAATGCTTGTAAGAAGCCGATCAAGGCAAGTCAATATGCTGCTCATGAAGGTTTGGAGGCATTTTTCTTTGTAACCAATCTTTCCTGATTTAGTCATTTATGATTTAAATCGAACACAATTAAGCACTTAAAACAATTTTGCACATACATGAATCCTGCTCTTGGAATTGAATTTAAGACTAGTTTATTGTTAGTGTCTGTAATTTTGATATCCATTTATCCATGTTTAATGTAATTTCTGTTGTCAATCAATAATTATTGGTCTCAATTATGTTTCTACAAGCTGTATAAATAAGGGATTTATGATGTTATTGTCTACATTTGGTGTTGCTCTCTAGTTGGCACCACTAGCTCTGAATTTTAAGTGGTGTTTTGGTGGTGCTTCACTGAAATTGTTTCTTTTTTTCCTTCTGATTTTCCAGAACTCTGTAGGTTATTAAAAACCACCGAAGAAACTATTTTGGAGCTTGATGGTAGTACTGGGCATAGAAAACCTCCAAGGAAGGAAAGGAAGAAGTCACTAGCTGCTTATGCTAGTATCCTTTCTTTTCACCTCTATTTTTCTTTTGTTTTTTAAATGTGTTTCAGAATTTTGTTGGTTTTGTTGTTCAGTTTAAAACCCCTATTGTTTAATTTGTTGTATTTTGGTCTTTATTTTTAACGTTAGTATTGCTTTCTTAAAAAGAAGTATCAGAAGTGCTGAAAAGAGTTTGTGATGTTTTTTCTTTAATGAAAATTCATTTTTTATTGTCTTGTGCTTTATATTAAAGTAGTGTCTTATATTTTTGGTTTGATTACAGGGAAATTATATTTCGTTGTTGTTTCATATATTCATAGTTCTTAACCTCTATTAGACCAACCTATACCAGTTGGGGAGCAGGAAAGATCTGAAATTATTGATGCTGATGATACTACAGCATCAGAATCCCACATAAATGGACAAATTGGGATGCCTTCTTCCTTAACCATGGATGCAAAAAGTAGGTGGCTAATGTTGTTGATTCCTTTTGTTTTTTGATTTTTTTTTTCTTTTAACACTATGATATTATGAGGTAATGTGTCATGCAGTCAATGTTTACTTATTATGTGCCAGTTCTCTAATTGCTGCAAGTGCTTCATTACTTGAGCTTGATGTATTATACCCTTTATCTTTTAGGAAATTCTGCTTGTGTAGATACAGCATATGTGATGGATGGCTCAGGAGTTAGTTCTGATAATACTGACCACTCGACCTCTGTAGTGGCACCCTCAACAAAACGCGTTAAACTGTATGTTTCTTTTGTTGCTTTTTGTTTTTTGCATTTTCATAATATTACATTGATCTTAATTTTGATTATCTACTTATAGTTTAGCATGATAGACGTGTCATTTCTTAAACACATTGTACCTTAGTGTACTCATAATTTCCTCTCTTAATTACTGTTGATTTTAGACCAGTTTACTCTTTCCAGAAATGTTGTTCTCTTGTCTGTTTTTTTTCCTTCTTTTAGGATGAGAAGTTTGTGTATTCTTTTGGCCGTGTAGCTTAAACATGGAGTGTTTGAATGTAAATGTTGGAGAAAGATTTTAAGTGGCTGCGCATACGAATATTAGGTTGATACATTTCTTTAGCTATCCAGTTCTCCAAGCCTGGGGATGATAGTTTTTATAAAATGCTCTATCTGTGATATGGTTTGAGGCGTTGCTGTGCCAGGCCCCTTATAACCAATCAAAAAGAGATTATAAGCTTCTGAGGGAATTTATCAGGAAATCTCTCATTATTCAATTTTTGGCATTCTTACAGTTCTTATTAATCAGTGGATAATGCAGTTTTCTTTTTTTTCCATTTTTTTAGGGTAGCTGGTGACCGCCTTCTCCTGCCAGATGGTCCAAAAACAGCTTCTGGTGTGACAAAAACTCAAAATACTCATGACCTACATGCCTGTAAGGCCAGATTTAGTTTGTTGTTTTCATTCTATTTCCTGAATTTCCTCAGCAGGACATTCTCTTATGTTAGCTAATGCAGAAGGCTTTGGTTTTTTTTAAGAATTCTGAATTTTTTTAATGAGAATTTAGGTCTGGCTATGAATCAAGATTCTGGAGTACAGATAAATGCCTCACAAAAGACTAACCTATAACAAAATGTTGATCTTTGTTACTCATGCATCAATGTTTATCATGCATGTTTGCAGCTAGAGATTCTCAAAGAGGAAGAGTTTCAGGATGTGAAACACCTAATGGTAGGCAAGCCCATAAAAACTGTCTGCTGACAAAAGGTAACATTACTGCTTTTACTTGTCTAAAATAGCTTCTGAATGTTGCATTGGACCTTCTTTTTTCATTCTTGACCTTGTTTTTTTCTTCTGGCTCTGCAATTAAATCAGATATTCCAGTTCCTCTTAGTACCAAAATCTATTACTCTCAAAGAAACAGTCGTCTTCGCTTAGCGCTTAGTCATCAGTACTTTGTCACATCAACCAAAGAACTTTGCAGTGACATGGTTAGTCCACAAGCATCACAACAAAGCATGATGCTGTTGCAGGCTTCATCTCAGGGCGTCTGTCCTCTTGATCAGGTGGATAATCTGCTTATCATGAAGGTTTGCCCTGCTAACTATGCTATTTGAGGCATTCCTCTTCCATCTGAGTTGGTTTTGAGTGGGTTGAATGTGACTTGCTTTAGGGCATAAATGAATGAAATAAATATTTCTTTTTGAATGTTGATTCTTTGTTCTTCATGCAATGGTTACCTTTTAAATCATCCAATTCTGCATGTAAAGAAAAAAAAATTTCCCTGATTTATCCTGAGTTTTCTTCTCAAATCATCATTTTAATTTTAGTCGGGCAAAAAAGAACAAAAAAGGGTCATTGATACAACTTTGACAAGATACCTAGTCATTCATTCACTCCAATCTTTAAGATCCCATCCTTGGCTTCAATAATCAGTGAAATGCTTTCATTCTAACAGAAAAATGTTTACCAAGCAAACAACAGATTGATGCTCGTTGCTTGAATCTATTAGAGTCAAACACAAAGAAAACCAGCACTGCTTTTGAAGATTGATGAAGTGCCTTGTGACATCTCCTTTGTGATTCATATGTTTCATGCATCTAGAGGAACTAAGGCCGCAAGGATTTAGAAGCTTGTATATCTCCTTTACTGCCCTGCATTTCTCCTGAATTATTTTTTGAGGACTGAATAACTTGATTAATATCTTGTTCCTTGAAATAAAGCAAGAGTCTTCTCTGCAGAAACCTGATCAAATTCTTGCTCAAAGTTCAGAAGTATGCTTGAGTAAATCAGTAGGGTGCCTACCATCCAATGACTTTTCAAATCAGCATCCAATTGATAATATTCCAAGGCCTCAGGCGGCAGCTGTTGGATTGGCAAGAAGCAAATATATTTCGAAGCCTTATTCTTTTGCAGGCAACTCAGGTAGCCTACTTACCTAGTTGTATTATTGTTCAAATTTTTAACTTGTTTCTTGTTGAATCATCTGCCCACTCTAAGCTTACAGTAGTTTGGTTTTTCTTTTTCGGTAGGCAAACTGCTGGGGCCCATGCAGCCTCCAAATGGGAGTGTTCCTGTTGTATAGGAAGTCCTGGTTGGAATTTTGCTAGGCAAAGGTGTATTTAGCGATACATGAGAAATGAGAGTTAGGATCCATTTTTGAAATCCTAGAAAGCATATATCACTTCAATTTGTTCATTCTAGCCTTCTGGATTACACTTTTGACAGCCAGCCAGCTAGCCCTTTGTTTATAGTTTTGAAGGAAATAAAGTAAATAGTAAATTATCCTTATTGTATAGCTAATGAAAGGTTGGTAGGATTGTGACAAGGTGCTCCATTTCAATGAGAAAATCATGCAGAATTTTCCAGAGAGGGTCCTGGAAAAGTTGCCACCAACAACAAATGCCACTGATGCTAATGAAGTGGTGATTGACAATGGTTTGATGGCAACAGACTTGGACAGCCCCTTGTCGTTATGCCTGGGGTATTGTTAAATGTCCCTAACTTGCATTTGTGGCAAGGAAATTTCCACTACGCTAACAAAAAGAACCAAAAAACTCTGCTTTGTTGATGATGTGGCTTGTTAGAAAGAATTTGTCTCTTTGGGAGATAATTGATTTCTGTCATTTCATAATGACATTAGCTGCAACTGGGGATTCTTCGATCAAATTACAGTGAAAATTGAGGGTGGGTCTTCCACGACATGATCGGGCTTTCCCACATTTTGTCTTCGGTGAGCAAAGGGGATGGTGTGTTTTGGTTGGCTTAGCTTTTTCTCCTTTGCAATGAGATGCTGAGACTTGGAAAACGCTATTTTAATCGTACTGTTTGGACCAAACTGGAAAGATGTGGGGGCAAAAAGAAGATAGGAAGGAAGGTGGCTTGGCAGCTTCTAAGGAGCAGCCTTTTCAAGCTTTGTCGTGTTGTTTCATGCGCGGTGGATATGGATGGTGCTCCGTGTCACGGCCTTAAAGAAGAGCCGGTGTTAAAAAAGGACGGGGAATTTTACATCGATTATGTATTAAAATATAATTAGATATTTAAATGATCGTATAATTTTTAATCTGTGAAATATTTTTTGTGAAATAAAATTATAAGAATTAATAAGTCAAAGTGACAAGATTTGCATTTGAAAAAAGAACACAGTCCATATTTCTTTTGAAGTATGTGGCATTCACATGCATTTGACTGTTACCTGCGTTGACGAAAGGGGGGTTCCAAGAACGATCGTCTTCTCTGAAAGCCTCAATTTCTTGAATAAATCCAGACTCTCCCAAACCCATGATCAAATCCTTGCTGTATGCACTTTAAACCTCATCATCATTACATTGAAGGCTCTCAGCAGTGTTTGTTGAGTTGTGACGGAAAACGACTAATGACTTCTGAACCAAACCATATTCCACGGAACCAAGGAATGAAAAGGCTTAGCTCATTTATCACAAGGCCAAATAGAAAAGAAAAAAAAGAAAGAAAAAGAGGTTTCCCTGTCCATGTTGCTTTTCAAAGCGAACCACCACGAACGGTAGTTGGATTGTATAGAATGTTCCTATAAAAGAATACTTCCCACCAATTTTCCTTCGAATCAACACCCGAAATGTGACCTTGAAGTCCTTATGCTCTCCCCCACGTTTAAGAAAATTACAGTTTAATTTAGTAAAGATTCCATATCTTCATATCGACATGTTCACCCCTGGATTTTTCTCAGTATTATCGATATATCTTCCTGCCTTATCCTGCCGGGCCTTGATTTGACAAGAAAAAGAACAACTTTACATGTATAATACTGTTAGAAAGTAGACTTAATAATTTTAGACACAATACAAGAAGATACCAGTTAAACAGGTTTTAGATTTAGTCTTAACGTGTTTCATATCTAATCGTATCTGACACGTTAAGAAATGAAAATTTTCATTTCTTAACATGTCTGACACGACAAACACGTTTAAATACATTTACTTAATCGTGTTATCGTATTTAAACATGTATACGTGACACGTTTATTAACTTATTAAAAATTAATAGTTAAAGATTATTTTAACTTTATATAAATAATATTAAATAATTATTTTAATAATTTTTTTAAATTTTATAAAGGTAATAATGTAATTATTACCATTAAAAATTATGAATGATTTTTTATATTATTAGTATTTGAAGGTTAGATGTTAATGATATATTTTATTATATTATATGATAATGAATTTTACATATGTTATTTATATTAAATTTTATTATATTTGATGATGCTATTATTTTTGTTTTATTATAATTATTTTTATAATTATAGATTTTAAATTTAAATAATTAAATCATATTTAATTATAAATATTTTTATTTAATCGTATTAAACATGTTAATCGTGTTAAATATGTTAATCGTGTTAAACGTGTTATTAATCGTGTCGTGTCGTATATTGACAAGTTTAATAAACGTGTTATTAATCGTGTCGTGTCGTGTTACACGTTTATTAAATGTATACATATACGTGTTTTAAATTTAAGATACGAATATTAAACGTATCGTGTTCGTGTTTGACCTTAAAGTGTTTCGTATCTAATCGTATCTGATACGTTTACAATACAAAAATATAAATTGTCAAATCTATTAAAAAAGACAAACGAATTCCTTCTGCCCCTTTGAAATTCTTTGTTTAGTGTAGTAGAGTTTATCTATATACTTTGTAGGAGAATGTAAATTTAGAATATCCATCCCACAAATATGATTCCCTTCATATTTATAAATTTTTTTTATTCCATAAAGGAACAAGATATATACATCAATACGTATTTATAATTAATTCAAATATTCAGATATTGTAATATAAAATTGAGATTAATATGTTATAAAAAATGAGAAAACGTTAGGCACCCATAGTGGCTTCCGCCCATAGACTGAAATTCTGAGAATCAGAAGATGGAAAGGGTGAGGAGGAGGACCCATGGTTGAGAGAAGATAAGGGGGGGATTAAGATAAATAAGAGGGGAGATATTATTGAGATGGGACCAAAGGTCACATATCACCAACTTCCCTTAGCATTTGAGATAAGGCAAGTGATTTAATTGACCATTTTCGATGAGTATTATACAAGAGATGGAGACTTATAGTCCTACCGATTACCAAACCCTTCAATGGGAACTCTTAATTGGGCAATTAGCATTCATCTTTCCACATTTTGAGTGGAAAAGCCTTAATTACATGAAAGCTATGTAGAAAAAGAATCCTAAGTCGGGGTTTATACCAAAGTTATCTCATTTAATCCTTCTTTATTGAGTACGACAAAGAACAATTAAAAAATTATATTTTTTTAAGATAATTTTGTAATTTTTTGTCTTTTTCATTAGGTTGTTAATTTTGCTTAATAAAATTACAAAAAAAAAAACCTTTAAGTGTAAATAGATAAGTTAATTTTAAATTAAAGGTAATTTGATCATTTTCATGGGTAAAATTAACAATCTAATCTCTCGTGGAAATAAAAATAATCTACAAGATGCTAAATTTAAAAAAAAAAAAAATCAAAGAGTGTCATGTGAAAAAAAAAGTTAAAATAAGAAAACATGTGGGGGGAGTTTACCCTAAATGAATTTTATTAATAAATGTTTTTAAAGGCATTTCTAAAATTATCATATTAAATAAATCTTCTCCTTTAAGAATGCATCTTATTAATTATCAATTATTATATTTTACTATAAAAATATCAACATAAATAATAATTCAACTCCTTTAAAAAATACTCTTAAGAAATTCCTTAAAAAAACCCCATATATATTAGGTGTGGGTTTATGAATTATTTTCTTTACAATCTCTAACTTTTACCATAAAGTCAAAAATTTAATACGAATAGAATCTATAAAAAAAAATAATTTAAACCGATGAGATTGATGATAGCACAATGGAATGTGGTATACTTAATTAAAACAAATACATAGTTAATCTCGTATTAGTCTTAATCCCATCTTAATACTTTTTCAATTAATGACTCTAATTCACGAGGTTTACATTACATCATTCTGAATAATATAACACCAAAATTATTAATTAAAAATAAAAAGAAGCGGACAGCTTCTACCAAAAAATTGTGTGAATCAATGTGAACATTGAATGTATAAAAAAAATACATTTTTTAATACATAAAAAAGAAAATTGCAAATTTAATATACTAACTAATAAAATTATCTTTAAAATGTATAAAAATATAAATAAATAAATTATTATAATATAAGATATTTCATTAAAAAAATGGAAGGAAAAGACAAATTGATCTTTTTCTTTACCAATACAACCAACTCCGCCTGCTTGACATGGCAGCCCTTTTTGGTCTTGGTCTTAATAAAATAAAAAATAATAAATTAATAATAGTCATAAAAATTGTCAATTACGATTGCTTTTTGAATTATTTTATTTTTGGGTGACATTGTATCCTTTGCCCAAAAGCAAAATTAGGTAGGAAACATTGAGGAATATATATTTTTCTATCCTCACTTTTTTTTTTTCATTTACCAACTACTTGTATTTATTACTATTACTTATTTGTTAAAATTGATAGGAAAAATAAGTAAAAATACAATTTTTGGTAAAGCAAACTACCTTAATACCTAAAAATAAAAATAATTGGAAATTTATGATTGGTTCTTTCTGGTTTAAATTGTTTTAAAATTATATTAAAACGTGAGAGTTTAGATGGTTTTTTAAAATAATATTATTGATATGTCTGAATATGTATTTTTAATTATATAATTTTAAAATATTACGAGGTAAGTTTGTTATTAATAAATGTTGAAATTTCATTTTTGCAATGATTTTAAAATAATTTAAACTCAAAAAATAATTGTATAAGTTTAGAAAAAAAATTAAAAAAGGTAGGTTTTGAATATTTCCAAAAAAAAACAAAACAATTTCTTTACAAAAGGGGAAGCCAGACAATTTCCTCCTCATAAGAACCGCCTCTTTCATATTAGTTCTCCCTCCCTCTGTTGAAAGTCTAAACAAACGCTAGAAAACTTCTGAACCCAATTTTCAATCCAAATCCCAAAGCCACCTCTTTAAGCAAATCCTCTAGAAAACAACAAAAACCCAACAATCTCCTAAGTTTCTTACAACCCCTTTTTTCAAGATTGCATGCGAAATATAAGGGGCTAGACATTGTCACCAACTATCTTAAGCTTTGTTGCACTTTTTTGACGTTATTCATGACAATAAAGTGCATTGCTAGGCTAAGGTCACGCCGGGTGGTTCAAGACCAACTGGATGGTTCAGACCAAGAGGCGGTTGGCGGTGGTTGCTGCTGGGCCAACCTGCCTCAGGAACTGTTAAGGGAAGTTCTGTTAAGGATTGAAGACTCTGAAAATATTTGGCCTCAAAGAAAGAACGTGGTAGCTTGTGCTGGTGTTTGCAGGAGTTGGCGGGTTATCGTTAAAGAGATCGTTAAGGTTCCTGAACTATCAGGAAAATTAACTTTTCCCATCTCAGTTAAACAGGTTTTCAATCTTTAACTTTCTTACTGTTTTCTGTCTCCCTCTGTTTTTGTCTGAAAATCACGGTTTCCAATCACTTGCTTACTTGTGAATAAAAATTGTTCTTTAATTTTTTTACGTTCATTGTTTAAAGTTTTTCAGAGCTGTGATTGAATGAAGATTGTAGCTTGAAGTTGAATTACTGTGGTTGTATCCAATCCTTTGTTTGGAAACAGGGTCATTTGATTATGGCTGCTAATGTTTTAGTTTTCTGTGTGTATTTTTCTTTGTTTAAAATCTTCATTTAAGGCTTGGAAAGATTTTCTACTGTTCTGGTTTGCCAAAGGAATGTTTTTTTAAGCATTTCAAAGTGATGATAAATCCAATTATGCTAATGTCTTCTGCATTCTGCGGGTTCTAAAAGTGCTAGAACAAATTTCCTTTTACTTTCCTGGGAGTCTTGTGCTGAGATTTGTTTCCCAATTTTTATGCCTGGTGATCTGATTTGTAGTCTAATTTCCTTGTTTGGATTGAAGATAAAAGAGATAAATTTGAATCGATGCCTTCCTTTCTCGATAAATGTACCTTCGAACTGCACAAATTAGGCAACTTCTTGGAGAATCTTATCCTATCAGTCTGCTTTTAGAGATGCAATGATAATTTGGGGAAATTTGCTTCTTCAAAGATATTTCTAGTTTTGTGCCATTTTGTCTATTGGATATTGACAACTAGACTGGGTAATTTTACAATCAATAAGTGCTAGGGGACCATCATGACGCCCTAATCATTTTGCCCTTTATGCAGTAAACTTATTCGATAAACTTCCACTAAGACTGGTTCAGGATTTGGGACCACTTTCAGCTTCAACCAGTGTGGGCTAACAGTAATCACTAGCTAGCTACCTATCTTTCTGGAGTACTGTTCTTTCTCTGCCCCCAAGTGCTACCACCCTAATTCCCAAAGCCCCAACAAAGCCTCTTTCTTTAACTGTCGTTTTGCTTTCCATTATGTATGTACTGTATTTATTGGGTTAAAGATCTTGTGTGAACCTAATTAGTCTTTTAATGGAATCATTTTGATTTTGAAATTTTCATGGTGAGCAATTCACACGCAAACTTGTGTTGGATTGTCTGCAGCCTGGTCCAAAGGATTGTCTCCTCCAGTGCTTTATAAAGCGGAATCGATCTACCCAAACATATCACCTTTACCTTGGTTTAACTAATGGTGAGCACATTTTCTGTCTTTTATTTGTTTTTGTGGTTCCTCTGCCTGTTCAATCAAAGCTGTCGATGTATTTCAAAACAACTAATCATGCTTGTTGCATTATGATTGGACAGCGATTTCATTGACAATATCTTCATATAGTTTTTCCTTCATGAGCTTGAACACTTAGTAATTTTTGTTTATATTTCTGTGACAGCACTAACCGATGATGGAAAGTTCCTTCTTGCTGCCCGTAAGTCTAGGCGTCCTACTTGCACAGATTATATCATCTCTATACGGGCTGAAGATATGTCAAAGGGGAGCAGTACTTATGTTGGGAAATTGAGGTGAGCAGTGAGCTATAACTAATGAGATGATATGGAATTAGTTCTGTTTTTTGTCTTATCTTGTGGGCTCAAATCTTATATCTTTCTTTCCTTTTGGCAAGATCAAATTTTTTAGGGACAAAGTTCACTGTCTTTGATGGACAGCCTCCTCATGCTGGTGCAAAGATG
Organism: Theobroma cacao; assembly: GCF_000208745.1. Taxonomy (NCBI): domain Eukaryota; kingdom Viridiplantae; phylum Streptophyta; class Magnoliopsida; order Malvales; family Malvaceae; genus Theobroma; species Theobroma cacao. Next base: position 30,204,980 of record NC_030853.1, read on the forward strand.
ACCAAAAGTCGCTCCTCTAGGCTAGTAAATTTGAAACAAGTTTCACCAAGAGTCCCTTTCGGAAACTACCCCATCGCTCACATTTCATATGAATTGAATATGTTAGGTTCAAGGTGAGAGTTTCCCCATATTTTGCTCAAGGATTTTATAATTTCTGGTTCTCTCTGTCATGTGGGGGATCATAGAGTGCTAATTCCCCAAAGCCATGGTGGTCTTTCATTATTGATTTAGCTCAGGCATTAATTTCTCTGTGATCTTCCACATTCCAGTAGTTGATGCAAATATGTTTTATGACTTCCAGGGGTCCAAGGAAAATGCAGTGTATTATGGATTCCATCCCTGCCACTTCGATAGGACCAGGAGGAGTAGCCCCCACCCAGGCTGAGTTTTCTTTCAGCAAGGTGGATCTATTTCCATCGATCCCAATCTTTCATTCAAAATCAGCTGGCATGGAGAATTTTCTATCAGGACCTTTATCTGGCCAAAAGGATGGTGCACTGGTGTTGAGAAATAAGGCTCCAAGGTGGCATGAGCAACTCCAGTGTTGGTGCTTGAATTTCCATGGACGAGTGACAGTTGCTTCAGTGAAAAACTTTCAACTGGTGGCTTCTCCAGAAAATGGACCAGCTGGGCCAGAGCACGAGAAGATTATCCTCCAGTTTGGAAAAGTGGGGAAGGATTTATTTACCATGGATTATCGGTATCCAATCTCAGCATTCCAAGCATTTGCTATCTGCCTCAGCAGCTTTGACACTAAGATTGCTTGTGAATGAATGATGCATGATTGTCAACAGGTTTGTATTTAATTATCTGAAAAAGTAACTAGCCCCATTGCCAGCTTAACTTTTCTTCTTCTCTACCCATGTTTTTAATTCCCGAATCAACCAGCTTAAATATCTGCAATGATTTCAAGAGGGTGATTGGTGGGCATTATTTGGACCTGTAATGTTTAACAGTAACCATGACAATTGATTGCTCATCCAACTGATGATTACGAGCTCTGATGTGTCAGGCTAACTACTAAGTAGTAATACATACAAATTACCATGCACACCATAGTTATTGAAATCTATGAATAATACTAATATGTTTTCCTATTTTTCCCAGGAGCAGGGATGTAGGAAGATTGTTGCAATAAGATTGAAGGTGAAGGAGATACAAATGCTGGTGTTTTGCTGGGGTTGAAGTGGAAAGAAAGCTTCTAATCATCTCAAGGACCATTAACATGTCAACTCGGATTTTGGATTTGCTCAAATTATGCGAAAGAATTAGAAGTTACAGGGAGTTAGTACAGTGGAACTTCCTAGGTTGGCAAGTTATATTTATTTTCTTCAGTTTTGTACATAATAATTATTTTTACAAGGATCTTCCTTTGCTCTGTTTCTAGTCCGCCGATGTAGTTGAACTAATTTGCATATGTTTTGGGAAAAAAAGCACATTCATTAAGGAATACAACCCAAGTTATACTTTCTGAACTTTATCTTAATCCGATTATAAAATACTCTAATCTTAATCGGATTGGATAATGCAATTTATCCAATTACAAAATCAGATCGGATAAGGTAAGAGATTCTATTACAAGTATTCATCGACAACCACTCTCAACTTATATGTTGAACCCAATGTTAGATACTCCAGCAAGTAGTTGGGAAAAGGAGTAAAGCAAACTCTTAGAAACGGATGTCGTTAACAGTAGTAGGAAACAGAGGCGGTTACATTATTGTTAGATTATGACTTGTTTAAGCTTTGAATCGTTGCTACTTAACTTTTATGAGTACAATCACATGTTTGTTGAGAAGAGTCATGCAACTTTCACAGGCTTGAAACCCTGTTTCTAATCTTTCCGAGGAGGGGAGGACGCAGCCAGGGAAAGCGTGACCAAAACCCCCATAAGAGAACCTGAATGTTGGGGGGTCAAAACCCATGGTTGCTTGATAAATATAAACATTATACTAAACTAAACCCAAGGTTGGATTTCTTCTTTTAAAAGGGAGAATTAAAGAGAATTGGCCCATACATTCGGAAATACGGTGCTGCTGCTCTCTCTAAAAAATACAAGCTTAAAAGATAATTGCCAATATATTCTGAGCTCTTCTTGCAGAACAGAAAATATTTGCTTAGCTATGTATGTAATATACTCACAGTACAATCTTTTCCCCGTCCAATAATTTGGTTCTTATAAGAATACTATGTACACATAAATATGTCCTCTTAACTCTCACTAAGCTGCTTGCATTTGGATGTTTGCGTCTGAACTTGTATGCACAGATTCAGTGGCTTCTTCCTCTTCAGCTAGCAAATCGTCTGAATGCAATTCAGGTTGACTTAGGCTCCTGACAAACTCGGTGAATGAAGGAAAATGTTCGGGCGAGAAGAAATGAGCTCCCATCCTCTGATAAGTGAACAAGTCTAAAACATTCTCACCCAACATATTTTTCCTGATCTGCTGGAAACTACCAGGAGCTCCAGAAGCCAAGTTCTGGCCTGAAACCTGAATCTTGTGCTTTCCGCAAGCTGTTCTGATTTGTGCAAGTAATAATTCAGGGCTTGAGAGAGATTCGTGTGGCTGGTGTGCATCTGACAGATCCATCCCAGGCAAGATGATTTTGCATGAATTCCGTGCAAACATCTGTGCAACTGCTTCATAGCCATCTCTTGAGGCAGTGTTATAGAAGCCAGCTGTCAGTTCACAAGGGTGTGCCCGGGTTTTGTACCACGAGTACATCAGTGGGACTTTTCCATAGACATTCACTGCAGTATCACCAAAAATTGAAGAGGCAAGAGAGAGGAGACGATTGCCATGAGATATGAGCTCGTTTGAGTACCAGGAAAGGAAGAAGTCACCATAAGGACTTTCCCATGATCCACCGTGATCCCTAAAGAAGTTATTTGAGTTGGGTGACTGATGATAAGTGGGGGCATCATGAGGACCACCTAGTCCCCATAATGGGTTTCCATTTGCTTCAGCATGTTGCTTAAGAAGGTTAAGCATGTTTAAGTCATAACATTGGAACTCCCCAATTCCAGTAATTTTGTCACTTTTGGCAGGCTTGTGGTGAGAGGGATATCGAAGCTCACCATCAGGTCCTAGACCCATTGAGATTCCCTGAGAAACCACAATACAGAAGCCATTAGCATCAGCACACCAAGATAGGGTCTAAGATATTGGCTTATTTAATCGAGTTATTCTATAGGCAAAACTTCTTACCATGATTGTAGAACCAATGAAAGGTGAGAATGCAGACTTAAAGCTAGCACAGAAGTCGTGGTAAACTTGAATTGGACTCTTTCCATTAAGAACAGCAAGATCATCAACAGCCAGTGATAGACTTTCTCGATAATGCTGTCCAGACCGATCTCTAAAGAAGATACTAGATTGGGATTCCCCAATCTGCATTACCCACTTGGGAAGTGGGATTTTAGGTTGTCTGGATGCGTGAAAGCAGAGTGATACATGAAGCTTGAGATCTGCTTTCTGGACCATCTCTGCAACAGCAAGATAGCCTGACCAGTCATACTTTCCCATTGCTTCATTCTCAACCACTCCCCACCAGACAGGCAATTCAACACCTTCCACGCCCAAAAGCTTCAAAGCTTTTAGTCCTGCAGCAATTGCTCGGGCGTGGTTTACTGTATTGCAGTCAGAAACTGTATCTAGAGGCAGGCCAACAAATAATCTTACTTTATCAAGCTGCAAAAACCAAAATTTGCTATGATCAGCATAAACAGAAGTTTGACTCAACAACCAAATCCGGCTGATGATATTTTTTAAAGCAAGAGAGTTGGAGCAAGATCAAACTGTAACCATTAATGCTACTGGTTTTAGGTCTTTGCATCATAGGAAACATGCAATTGTTTATCCTTTCAATTGATACGAGAGGGAAAGAAGATTTCAACTTTATCAGCCAGTATTTGCAGTGAAACAACTTGTATCTAACCTTTCGATACCTTAAAGAGAATGACATTTTGCTAGCATCGCATTCTATAATGAATGAGTGCCTCTCAATTGTACTCATTCAAGAATCAAATGCACTAATGAGAATATAAATCCAAATGCCATAACTCTGTCACTAAAACAAGCTTAAAACCAAATGAACAGGAGCTATTAATATGCTAATATGGAAGTAGTGAAAGAATCAAGTACCTGTTACTAAATTTCTTCACACTTCACCATTAGAACATATATGATTTATCCACATAATTTGCATTTGGGATATGGGATTTCGTTTGATTATCTAAAATCTATAAAAATAAATAAACTCCAACATCCTTCTAACTCAGATAACAACTTCACCTTTACTATCATTAATTTAAAACAAACATCTCAATAGAATTATCCCTCTTCAACAAATAAAAAAAATAACGAAAAGCAAATACTCAAGAACAAAACCAAAAACTAAATAATTAAAACTTACAGAATTCGATCCTGTAGAAGACTTGGATTCAAGAACGGCTTCGGAGTGGACAGCTTCCAACGTAAATCTGAGCCTAGCTTTCCTAAACCTCGCAGTTTGACTCTCAAAACAAACACTGTTAGGTTTCCGGGACAAGATTTTACTTTTATCATTATTTTTCCCAAAACAAAACCTTAAGTCCCTGTATGCTAACTCGGTTTTACAGATCTTTGCCTGAGAAGAACTCCCAATCACCGACACCTCCATTTCTAACCCAAAATTCCAACCTTTTCTTTTCCCACTAAAAAGAGAAACTCAGACAGAACTACCCCAAAATCTTCAAAAAAGAAAAAGGAAAAAAAACAGTTTATTTCTAGAGCTTTGAACAATTAAACCCAAACCAACAAAAGAGAACCCAAAGCTCAAAATCAAGCCTTTTATCTAAAAAGATTAAACCCAGATCAAAATTTACACCAAAAGAACTTCTAACAAAAAACCCCAAAAAAAGTTATTTGCTCTCAGATCTAAAGCTGCAATAAAAATCCTAAAAATATGGGATGAAATGGGTTGTATGAAGAAGAATAAAGGAGGGACCTTATAACTTTGGTCTCAATCGAAATGAGAGAGTTTTAGCAATTTTCTTTTTCTTTTTTTGGACTGAAATGAAATTTTTAGAGAGAAGTCAAGAAATTTGAGCTGCTTTATGCATGGCTTGGGGTCCCTTAAATAAACGCTTTTCGCGTAAAACGAACAAAAATGGTGGGTATCTGCCACGTGTAAGCCTTATAGATTGCCAAATTTTCAGCCGCATAATAATACTTTTGTCGCCCTTTTCTCCCACCTTAATTTTATCATTATTCAATCCTTTTTAATCTGTAGCCGTAGCCTCATCCATTTTAACTATGGCAAATAATCTTACACGTAATCCATTTGATCGGTTAAAACACCCTCTTTTCTTATCTTTTCTTACTTATTAAGATTCGATTTTACAATAATATTTCACAAATAAAAATAAATTCAAAATCTTTACTTGATAAAGAATTAAAAACATGAATTTTTTTTGAAATTTTGGGTTTTACATAAAAAGATTGAAAAACATGGTGATGTGGATAAAATCTTATCCATAAATTCAATAATTTATTGATATTTCCTGGAATAGGGGAGTCTGATCTTGTCAGGGAACATTGGCTTTCTAACCAGTTGGAGAGTGGATAATACAAAGGATATTTTAAATGTTGGATACATTGTATTTAATAATAATATCATCTTTTATACAGTAATAAATCCAAAAGTACTCATAGGATTAATTTTTAAATATTAAAAATAAATAAATCCAACTGCTGAGGAAGTTGGCAAACCATGTGGCCATTATTCCAACGGTCCATTGCATTTATTAATTATAGTCACTTGAAAAGAGAGAATAAAATAATCTTGTATTCTTGTCTTCAGATTAAATTGTTCAAAAATCGAAAAATCTTAAATTAAAATATTTAATTCAATAGTAAGTGTACGTACCATTTATTTTAAAAAAAAAGAGATTCAATAATCTTATTTTATAAATAAAAAAATTACAAACTTTTTTTAGTATTAATTTTTTGGGGTGGTAGAAAGTTTGAGAAAGGTGGGGATTGGTCAACACTCAACAACAGTAAGTGATTTTGTGGATATGGTGTAGGGAACTTGGGTGACGTGGAAAGTTGGATGGACACCTCACACTTCTTTTTTTTGGTTTATTGCCAAAAATTCAATGATAGAGATTTGGATTGGGATGACACGTGGAAGCTAACAAGGGAGGCGGTGGGCAGGCTGCTGACTCAGGTCCATGCCAGATGGGACCTACCTCCCTCAGATTCTGTGGTCTTTGATTGCCCACTGCTGCAAGCCACAGCCGCTATTTTAATCATTCAAAAACAGAGATAGACAAGGACAAATTTGGAAATTTATTTTTCTTGTTTTCCCATTTCAAGTCAAGACTCTAAATTTATATGCAAATTATTTACATCCATCACCTAATTAACTCAATCAATCCTAAAAATAATTCATGTAAATAGAAATAACTAAATACCATGTTATTAACCCCTTTTTTAACTAAAAAATCATATAATTTACTTAATTTAAAAAATTAAATTTAAATTTATTATAAATATTCATATTCAACATTTTCGTTCATAAAAAAGAATTATACTTGAACTACCAAGTTAATGATTTGAAATCATACTTTCTTCCTTCGCTTCTAAGTTACAATCATTATGTTTAATTTAGACACGTCATGATAAGAAAAAGATCGAAACACAGATAATATACGTAATTAATTGAAATTAAAATGTTAAAATATTAAGAGGAATTTATAGTACAAAATTATACAAAAAAAATTTACATAAGAATCGGATGATGACAGTGGTAGGACAGCTGAGGTTGTTGGGTTATCGATTGTCCTCTCATTTCAAATTGGAAACAAAAAACATCTCAAGTTGAATGTATGTGAATGTGTAGAGAGATTTTCCCTTTACAGGTGTATTTTCGTACGTAGTGGTGTTGGTGCATTATGAGGATTCAATCAAATCAAGCACATGTTTTCCTTTTGTCTTTGATTTATCTCCAAAATTGAACTATCAATGGTCCACTTTGTTTGCTGATGAATATATTTGGAGGTTTTGATGGGTTTGGTTTCAAGCAATTTCGTGACCATCCATGCCACTTGCTTGGTGCCTTTCAAGTCTCAAGAACCAAAATAAGAGAGAGAGAGAGAGAGAGAGAGAGGATAGACTTTGTTTGGCAATGGCTAAAACCTATGATGTGTTTACTATTTAAAGTACTTCACTGGTTTTTGATAGCTCAAAACTTGGCCTAAACCCTAATTTCTTTTTTTCTTTTTTTTAAAGGAAGAAAAACTAAACCTTATCCGAAAGAATTTTAATATATTTTCATTTTTTTGGTAATTAAATCTAAAATGGATATAGTTTATCCATTCACGTTTAAAGGTATTTTTATAATTTTATTAGATAAAATTAACAATTGAAATTTTTTATAAAAATATAAATTATTCATAATGTATTAATAAAAAATAAAAATGATCCACAAGATGTTAATTGAAAGAAGAAAAAAACACGGGTACATGTAAATAAATGGGTCAATGCATATTAATCTGAACTATATAATAAAAATAAAAACTTTGGGGTGCCATGAATCATTTGGTAGGAAAGAGATGTGACAATTATTGGATAAAAAAAGAAAGAAAATAGTAAATGTCACTTGGCACAAATTGTGGCTCACTTTTGCACCAAATAAAGCATGATCCATGTGTGAAAATTGGAAAGGTAGGTAAACTCAATCCTAGAATTCTTGCTACATCGCTTTGGTATGTTTTGTTGTTTCTCCAAAATGAGAAATTGTCACTTTGAATTCCACAATCCTCATTCTGTTGTTTCATGGTGCTATAGCCTAATTAGCCCTTTAATTTATAGCTTTTTAGCTGAAAAAAAAAGGAAAAGGAATTTTAACCTTTTTTGCTTGGAAAATGCTTCCATGTGTATGACTTTGCCGACCACGAGATACCCATGTCAATGGTGAACTTTCAAAAACAGCAATGATCTCTGCCTGGCGGGATTGTATGACTTTGAATCTTAGGTATTTTTGTCTAGTTCTTGGCTGTACATTTCATTTTGAACAGAAAGTCTTGCTTCAATAGGCTGACCATACACACAAACATCTTTGGTTTGGCCTTTGATAAAGAGTTACCTGTTTGAATGAGATCATAATTAACATTATGGTTATATAATAATATATATTGATAATGTATCGAATATAAATCTTTTATTATCATGGGTATACTTAATTAAAGAATTCATGTGATGTGTTGTACACTCGAGTTTTCATGGTTGAGAGCCAAGCCATCATGGAAATGCCTCTGTTAAATATTACTTGGCAAGAGTTGAATGGGCCATGTCGAATGAATAATTGATGCTATGACCATGATTGACTGATTGTTGCTCGTGATTTTGACCATCGGGTGCATGTATCCATTTATACTATAAACCTTTCAATTTTTCATGAATGGAAATTTATGGAACAGCCTCTTGCTCCAGAGTCTCTTGGACCTGAAAACATGGAACCTTTAAACAGGGATTTAAGCTCATTCTTGCCCAGGTTTGCAGAGTTTGGTGTATGCTTGGGCTCTTGATTCTCAGGACCCATCAGCAGAGATGCAGTTAGGGGCGACAGGGCTAAAACCTGATTAAGCAATCTGTTTTGCTTGAAGATATGTCGACATAAACCTGGACGAGATTTAAACTCGAACTGCCACTTTTTGCTTTATAACTTGCTTGGACCATATTCTTGTTAAAACCGGCTAGGTCCTGAAGAAAAAAGTTATCCACATTGAATGGTTTCTTCAAGATTAATTGGAAAATTACTTTTCTCAGTTTACTTGCTGGTTGCTTGAGATTGAGAACTTAGAAAAGTTATGGGGGGAAAAGAACAACAATTTGTGGATATTAAAAGGCATATGACATGACAGAACTCACTCACACAACTCTGGTGAAGTTGTACATGTTTGTCCTAGCAGGATTGAATGATGCAGAAAGTGATTTCATCCAACAAAATACTTTTGTTTTAGTCAGAATTAGACGCTTCATGCCTGGGATAGCTAAGGAGGAGGTGGTCCTGGGGGGCCACCAGGAGGGCCTCCGGGGGGTCCTGGAGGGCCACCAGGTGGTCCTGGCGGGCCACTAAAAGGTCCAGGTGGTCCCGGCTGGCCACCAAAAGGTCCAGGCGGACCACCAGGAGGTCCAGCATAAGGTGGAGCTGGGCCTGGTAGAGATGGAGGTGGAGCAGGCGCAACGGGTGGTGGAGGAGCCGGAGCAGGAGGTCCAGGAGGTGCATCACCTGGGCCGCCAGGAGGCCCTGGTGGAGGTGGACCGCCGAAGCAGTCTTGGATCAACCAGCAACAGCATAACACATATAGACTGCCAAAAATTTGCGGGTAAAAGTTAAAAAAAAATGAAAAAAAAACAGTAAGGGGGTTTTCTTTTGGTCTAGACAATAAACAGTAAGTTCAAGGAAGAAGTTTAATACGACTATGTCTATCTTATCATTCAAAGAGGAATTATACATTTTTATCTCTTTTCTTGTCAAAATTTCCATTTTTTGTTTAGCTAGAATTGAGGCAAAAGTTTGTTTCTGTCAAGTCATGCTAATGCCTGCATACTGAAAAGAAAGAGTGATCTATAAAGAAAAATGCCAAATTCTTCTTCGTTAGAAAGAAAGCTTTAAACAGTTTAGAAAATATTACTAACCAAGAAGATACCCCACTGCACAAGCCATTGAAGAAGCCCACAATCAACCCCCCCGGCGCAGGCCAGGGAGCTCCAGGACCGCCCGGTCCTGGAGGACCAGGTCCTCCAGGTCCTGGCCCAGGCCCTCCAGGTCCAGGTGGTCTCATTTTGCCCTACGACTGCACTCGAGCAACAATGCAGCCAGTACCAGTAGAAAACTGGCAGGAGCTCGAATTCTCAGTGTCAATGGCAGTCCCCTGAAATGGTGTTAGAGTAGCTTGAATACAATCTCGAGAAATCCCCAGTAGGAGCTTGGAAACCGGTTCTTGGATTTTCTTTGACACTTTAGTATATTATATATAGATGGCGTTGAATTTTGTCCTAACTTTTTTCACCGTTCATTCTTATTGTACGGTTAGCATCGGATAGATAGCATATAGTGGTTCTACCAAGGTTCTGAACTAACAGTCAAACCTAGCGACTGCTGTTCTTCAACCTACCCTTCAGGCCAAATCTTCCAACTTGGTTTTTTGGTTTGTCGCAGGAGACAGAAGTAGAGAACGAAAGTCGAAAGCGATGAGACACAGAAAATGCAAGGGACAGAGGGAAGCTTCTGATTTGCCCAACATTGTTAGGAAGTTAGATGAGGCGTGCTACTGAGAATTTGATGGGAGTAACGCTAGCTTTGTCACATTTTGGTGGTTGCTGGTTGATGGCTTACAAGACATTATGTTCAGCTCCACTAATTCATATTCAATCTAACTCTGTTACATGTCAACTAAACGCTACAAATACTTGCATTTCAATGAAACTGATGAGTTCTTGGGAATTCAGTTTGGTCTTCTGGGTTCCATGTTTTAACATGTTATGGAAAGCAAAAACAAGGTACAAATCTAAGATGGAGTTAATGTGCAAATGGCCTTTGAAACTAATTGAAACCATGTTCAATAGCACGGGATCGGTGTTCTGCAAGTAGAATTGAGAATATTAGGAGATCCTCATCTCCTGTTACTGGATAGGACAACCTAACCACATCCAATTGTAATTCTTTAAGTCAGAGTTCTACAGTACCACACATTCTTTACGAGCAAGTTAAATCCGAAAATGGCATTTAAAGTGCAAATAGGAACAGCACAAGCTGCGATCAGACAATAATAAAAGTTCTTGGGCATTCTTTGTACGACTGAAAACATCAATATATATTACCAACCCACGCAGTTAGTTATTTAAAACTAGGAGCATTTAGGTGGCATTCAATCGACTAAGACATTAATACCAGTTCCAATCCTAAATAGAGAGCTGGAGCATACCATGTAGGGAGTGAAATTTTTACCTGGGAAGGCCTTGAGAAATACTTACAAAGCTTAAAAGCACAAGATCAAGAATTGTAGAACAGATTTTTTAGTATTATTTTTACCAACCTAATTGGAGTTTTCCAACACAACGGAAGAAATAATGACAGATATACAACATTAGAGAAGCTTCTCACCATACAAAAAAATAGAACAAGGGATAGGAAAAATGAATACAAGATGTTTTACCTCTGATGCAATTTCTGGCTTTCCCGGTTGAGAGCTAAGAAAAACTGTGTATTATCAGCAACGTTTGCGGCCTCATGAATAGTCTCACAAAATCCAGAAGTTATTTTATGCCTTCTCTTATATTCGAGCAGAATTCTTGTCTTTCTTAGATGACTTCAAATGTGCATGCCCATCACCTGACATGTGCTTCCTTCTTCTCGGAGCACCTACAGCAGCAGGATCCACCAATGGGCCAGACCATGTCTGGATTGGTGCTTTGGAATATGAGAAATTTGTAGTACTAAATGGAACATCAGATGGATCAAAACCAGGATCTATGGGATGTGAAGAACCCAGAGGATAACCAAGAGCTCCATCTTGGTGAGGAGGTGGAAATTTCTCACTTTTGCTTTTGGCATTTGCATGTGTTATTAAACGCCGCCTCTGTTTAGCAAAAAGTTCCAGTAATCAACCCACAGTTGCAGCACTAGCTCAAGGTGTAAAATCATAAACCAAGGACCACCGCAAGTGATAATAGAATCAACAACAAGGCACAACATCATTTGATATTGATTCTAGAAAACAAGGCAAGTGATATTGTGTGTGTGCGTGCGTGTGTGTGTGTGTGTGTGTGTGTGTGTGTGTGAGAGAGAGAGAGAGAGAGAGAGGAACCACAAATAAGCTCACTCAGATCAGCAGCTAGCTTTCGAAATGACTTAACAAAAAAAAAACTAAAAAGATTGTCTATTGACGGAAAAAGTTTGCTCAGCCAATATATCTTGTCAGATTAAATGAAAAGTATAAGATTTAGAGGGAAAATAGTGCATCTATGACATACATCAAGGTTGGCTTGAAGCTCAGCATTTGCTTCTGGAGCAGGAAATGCCCGCACAGCTCGATCACGTGGACGAGCTTTCTTCACCCCATCTGCATTTCTTCCAGCAGCTCGCAATCTACAATCATGGAGCTCATTTCAATTCAATTAAGAAGAGAAGGGAAAGAAACTGCTATCAGATTCATGCTCTATTGTAAACAAAACACATATACAAATGTCTTATTGTCAACATCTGATGTAGTTTATCTTCTACTTTATTTTCCTGATATGGAAATAGTCATTACTTGACGAACATATGCAGTGTAAAAAAGATTTCTGAGTAATGCAATTTAGAAACAAAAACAATGTCAAATTGGCTAGACTGTCAATCAGAACTTAGAAATATTAAATATCACATACCTTCTAGCTTCTTCATCTCGTAGTTTAGCATCCATCTCCTTGCTGGGAGGATATTTTGGAAGGGAGGAAGGATCACAAGCATAAGGCTTGGTCATGAAGAACTGCACAACAAACGAATGGTCATGATGACATATTCAACTGAATACCGAAAATGTATAAGCTCCATGCATATCAAAATTCAAACCATAAAAAATTGAGCCTCATACATGACAGAAAAGGTTTGGGCTAATCACTAGTTATCCTAGGAAAGGAAACCAACTGACTAAAAACTCAAGCATTCTTGATGAAAAGAGTGAAAGATGAAAATTGGTCTAAAAATAACTTTAGCCATGGAATGTACATTGACAGATGAGTCAATATAAAATTTATCTGATATAATGAATCACCAGAAAAGTTTTAAATTCTGCTGTCTAAGGCTACAAGAATAAGAACAAACTAGTTACACAGAAACTTTAAAAGAATCAAGAACTAAGGAGATGAGTGAGGAGACATGTGAGAAAATAAAAGCTCACTTCACTGTTTAATGCAGCTGTAGCTGTCAGACGCTCAACTGGATCAATTGCAAGAAGAGTCTCAATCAGTGGCAATGAGGATGGTGGAAAGTCTTTAAAAGTCTCTTCTATACATCGTTTATATGATTGTTGGGGCTTGAATATGGTTGCATGAGGCAACTTTGACTTCTTCCAATATTCTTCAGACGGAGAGCCACATAGTTTAAATATCTTGTGTAATTGCTCCACCTAAGTAACATTATATACAAATGTTAGCAGATACAACTGGTAGCATGCCCAAGCATTTATACTCTAGTCAGTCACTAAACAGTGAGAAAAGCTGCAAATAGATTGATTCCATTATCTTTCCTGAACAGCAGATCTACTGTATAACATAAAGTGCATTGTTGACACCACTCGCATTTCACATCAAATATACAAGATCATCATAAACAAAGATTCTTATGTGGCAAGTGTAATTGGAAAAAGATCTCAATGCTTGCTAATGGCTTTCCATTTTTCAAACCGAGGAAAGTAAATCATACTAGTATTTCTTCATCAAGCCATTATGCTGTCGTTGCAAAAGCCAATGGAACTTTTTGAGATCTGTAATAACAAAACAGCCATTATGATGCCAATAGAGTCATTGGTATAATGGAAATGGAGGGCCAAATTATGAAGTCGAATTGCTTGGGCAACTCAAAATTATAAATGGGAGGCTTTAATTTTGATGGAACTATGACTGGGCAAAAATGAAGCTAGTTGTTGCTGAACAATCAACTCCAACAGAGGTCATGCAGACAACTGGGGGAAAAAAAAGTCCATAGAGGTAGGAGAATCAAATATCATAGAAAGCTAAGAAAGGATAATTCAAATATCAACGACACTTGATTAAGATAGGCAAATGCTGACTGAGGACTTCAAGACCATGAAGTTTATCTTGTGTAATGCAATTGCAGGATCGAGAAACTCACAAAATATAGGTGAAAGGAAAGTAGGTTGGGGTAAAGTACAATTTATTGCTACTAAGCAAAATCTAAAACCAAACAATTTGATTATAGTGTATGCATCTGTAAATAAAAGCTCCAAAATTACCATTTAAGTTGCATTGTAATAAGCTTTTCACACTTGAAAAGAATTGCACAAAGAGAATACACGCTAAAAAAATTCTAAAATTCAAGAAGTAAAGCTACCTCTGTGCGACCAGGCATGATGGGCCTTCCAGCCAATAACTCAGCTAGAATGCAACCAGCACTCCAGAGATCCACACCTACGCCATAATCAGTGGCACCAAGAAGGAGCTCTGGAGGTCGATACCAAAGTGTAACCACCCTACTAGTCATTGGCTGCTTGTAATTAGGATCGAAAAATGAAGCCAAACCAAAATCAGCTATCTTAAGCACACCACCATCGTCAATAAGAAGATTTGAACCCTTAATATCACGATGCAATAAATGACGGTTGTGACAGTGTTCAAGCCCTGATAGTAATTGATGCATATAACACTTCACCTGTCCAAATCAACAGGAGTCAAACTCCATTCAAACAGACTTCAAAACCAACCTGAACAATAGCAAAGCAAAATAGTATACCTGAGACTCGGTGAACTTTATTGCTGGACTAGCAGCAAGTCCAGCCAAATCATGCTCCATATACTCAAATACAAGATACAAACTACACGACATCCTTGAAGTCGCCAACCCTTCTAATTTTACAACATTTGGATGATCCAAACGGCGTAAAATCATAATCTCCCTAGCCATGAACTTAACACTTTCCGGCTCCAAATTATCGAACCGCACCTTCTTTAATGCAACAATTTTCCCAGTTAAAGTATCCCTAGCTTTGTACACATTACTGTACGTCCCTTGACCAATCTAAACAATTAAATTGACAAAAGCGATATGCATAAGTAAATACATAAAAAAAGATTGGTAATAAATGAGTAAATAAATGAGGTTGTGAGAAGTTTAGATACCTTATCCAGCTTCTCAAAAGTATCCGCACGGCGGGGAGTCCAGCCGCTGATGGCTTCACTAGCGACGTTTGAAAGCCAAGATGGCCAACCGGCGGCGACTTGTTCGCCATGGACGTGTTTCGGAGGGTTGCTCAGGCGTGGATTCGGCCGTGAAGACCGCCTTTTCGCTCTTGCCTTAGCTGCAGCTGCTGATTCTTCCTCCGCCTTCGCTTCCTCCACCTTCCGGTTGCTACTTCCATTTCTAACAACCTCTTCTTCCTTCTCCGCTTTTCTAGTAACAACCTCCTCCGATATTCTTGCAACCCTGCCAACTTCCTCTTTCTTTCTCGCTTCCCTCCCTACCGGTCTCCCGGATGCCTCTCTCCCAAACACACACCCCATAGCTTAATCATACCTTCTTCTCCTTTCCCTCACATTCCCACATTTTCTCACACTTTCTCTGCATCCAAACACCAAACCCTAAAGGAATGCAGATTTATGACCAAGATTAATTAGGAAGAATGTTTGTCCTGTAAAATGTATGTGACCTAACCTTTTTTCTTTCTCTTTTTCTTTTTTTTTCCTGAAAGACAAAAGGAAAAGGAAAGACTAATGATTTGGAAAGAATGTTAAGGCTCAAGAGTCCCACAAATTGTGGCACAGTCAAACAATTTCAGCTACAAAAAGCTGAAAACAGTAAAATTCAACTATCTTTTTTTCTTTCTTTTTTCTCTTTTTGATTTTGAAGAATTTCAAGAGATTTAAGATTTTTTTCCTTTTTTTTTTGTTTAATTAAAGATTTTGGTTCTGTTTCTACTTTCCATTGTTTCTTTTTTTTTTCTTTTTCTTTTTTTCTTGCTCTGGTCTTTGTGTCTTTGACTCTCTTTCAGAAAGAGAGAAAATTTTTATCTTTTAAAAAGGTCTTGATTCGGTGCGGATGATTCGGTGTTGTGCAGAAAGGGAACCAATGAGAATATGCCGCGTATATAGGACACGATGGTGAATCCATCATTCGGTTTATGACGTGGGAGAAGATGGTTGGGTGAGAGGGTGGCCGAAGATGTTGTGGGTTCCACGTGACAATGGTATCTCTGATTTTGGTCCTGATTCAGGTGGAGTTCTTCGCCCAATGCTTAACTGGGATCAAAGCAATTGGCCAATAGAGGTATACCACGTGGATTACAAAGAAAATCTTTGTCCTAAAAAGAGTGTATTCCATTTTTTTCACTCTCTTTTTTGTTACCTCGCCCGTAATTGGATTTCACGTGGAAATAACGGATCCAACGAATACAATTGACAATTTAAAGTAAAAACATTATACTATTACAATTTTTTAAAAATATTTTTTTAAATTTTCACAAATATTATAATGTAGATATTTAATTTTTTAACTATATACAATTAAAAAATCATGAAAAATTAATTTGAAATGTAAAAAAATAAAGGTATTAAATGTCTACAAATATAAAAAAACATTTTGAAACATCTAAAAATAAATAAATAAATAAAGAGACAATGATAATACATAAAGATGTTATTTTATAACTTTCTTCTCAAATCATAACGCAATATTTGATGTTATAATTATATAGTAACGTCTTTAAGAAGTATTGAAATTTTTTTGAAAGATTGAACATTAAGATTCAGAATTCAAACATTTTCAATAATTAAATTTTCATGAGAAAAGAAAAAAAAAAGGAGTTGTTGAAGTAATTATTGACTAGTAATCTAAATACATTGTCTACTGAATCAACACAAGATGAACATAATAATCGAAATTTAATTTTGTTTTTACGTTTTTGTGTGATTTTAATTAACATACATGCATGCAAAATGAAAAAAAAAATATATAAATAATAAAAAAATAGACATACGTTAAGTACGTATATATTAGTACATACTATCGTTAATTGGTAAGTATTTACATTAATATGTTTTCTCTTGTGTAAATTTACCGAGATTCGGGGAAATTAGTGGAATTGTTGGGTTTTTATAATTTTGAGATTTGAGCCAACTTTATTTAATTTAAGAAAAAAAATTCACTCAACATGTGCATTTTCTAAAATCATGAAAAATAGCTAAGCTACGTAAATGAGAAGAAATCTCGGTCCCTGATACTTGCATATTTCAAGACATAGGAGAGCAAATATTCAAGCAAACCTTCACTATAATTAAAGAGACCGATATAAAAATGCACCTAATTTTGCCAACAACATTATGTTGTCTCTATGATTTACTATAAAGTTTTAAAAATAGCTTGCAATTTACTAGGCGCTTTGCTCGAAATACGTATATATATATATATATATATTAATTTAAAAGAAAAGTTTCATAAAAATATATTAATAATATAAATTTTGACAATGTACTTTAGGAAGAGGATTGGTTTAGTTGGTTAAGTGTTATACCTTACCATCAAGTTGTTTAGGAGACAAGTGGAATTTGGATAACAAGAACATACATGTAGGAACAAGTTCGTTAAGGTTAGGTGAGCGTATGTTTGAATGTTTGCATAGCAACTTTTCCTCATTCATGTTTAATTTACTTTGAAGTAGGTACAACGAGAAGAAAACAAATACCAACTAAGAGATCATTCCTTTGCCTTAACTTTATTTTTTATTTGAATATTATTAATTGGATAAATTCCACTTATACCCTCAATTTCAAAAATTTTCATACATTGTACCTTTTGTTTTTCAATTAGTCTTTTATGGATAAGTTGTGTTACTAAAATGAGTTATATAATTAATTTAGAAAAAATTATCAAAATACTCTTGATTTAAAACTTAGTCTATTTAATCATATTTAAGAGTATTTTGATAAATTTATTAAAAAAACTAACGATGTAACCCTTTTCAAGAATGAAATTTATCGACAACTAATTAATTTGAGAAAAAAAAAACACATAGTATGACATGGGAACAATGATAGAGGGAAAGGTTTCTGTTTTTAAAAGTTTTAAAATTTCATAATATATATACTTTTATAATTTTATCTTTATAATAAATTTTTTGTTTGGTGAAATGCTCCATAACGATTAACCAACAACTAATTATGATAAATTTAAAAATTAAAATAAAATTTATTGTAATAAAATTATTTCGCAAGTCTCACTATCTCAAAATCCCACAATCGATACGTATTTTGTTCATCTCAAAAAATAAAATCTTGATTTTGTCACCACATGGGAATAATTAGAATCATGAAAGGTAAAAATAGTATTTATCCTTAATGTGGACTTTGCTTGAAAAGAAAACCCAAACTAAAAAACTTTGAATTCTTCTTGTTTATAAAACTTCACTATATTATGTTATGTACTTTTATTTTCTTTCACATCTTTTGAAAATTCCAAAACCAAATCTTTCCCAAATATTAATTTCCGCATGAAGTTAACGAAATTATTATTGCAACTTAACATAAATAGGATTGTTTCTTCCAAACGACGACGTCCTTTTAGAAGTTGAAACCGGTAACCCTAACATAAGTTAGTTCTATGAAATGACAAAACAAAACCACCAATCAGAGGCTGATATAAAATCCCACCCAACCACAAATACACCACGTGTACTGAGCTTATTGGTTGTAACGAAGAACAAAATCCTCCGCCCGGGTATGTACTCGAAGTTAAGACAAAACAATCCACTTCGTGTCGTGCAAGAAAGGGAAGGGGCCAATCAATATTCATCAAAATCGACCGCAAGAGAGAGACTCCTTTTATCTCCTTCTAATTTCTTTTTTTTTTAATTTTTTGAGTAAATGGGAACCATTTCTTGCGTCAGCCATGGTCACTTCTCCAACTTCACGAGTTTCTCGAAGAACTCAATCTGTTCATCATCATCGGCGTCGCTACCCTTTTTCAAGAACCCAATTCGCATCTTCAAAAGCTTCACCTTTTCTTCATCAATGGCTGATTCTCTTCGTGTCTCAGCGTCTTCCACAATTGGTCTCTCTCTCTTTGACTATTTTCTTTTTCTTTTTTAAATTTGCTTTGACTTTATTTTTTTCATTAATCTGGGATTTTTGTTTTGTTTGAGGAAGGTGAGAGAAGTGAGCCAGTGGAGGCAATGGCATCGTCTGGAATGGTGGGAGAGAATGATCTGCTAATTGTGGGACCCGGTGTTCTTGGTCGCTTAGTGGCTGAAAAATGGAGGGAGGTAAACTCACTGTTTGATTGATTACCTTAATTCAGTCAACGCTATTTTGCGTCTGATTTTCTTGACGAAATTCCAGCTTTAATTTCATTCAATGTAGTTTCAAGGGTTGAATTTCAAAGGGTTTTCTTGGATAACCATAAGGATATGCTAGATGGGTTTTAGCCTTTTGGGTGTTATTTAGAAGGAAGGCAATTATTATATATGTTGTTGAAGCAGGAAAATCCCGGATGTCAAATTTATGGGCAATCTGTGACGACGGATCACCATCATGAGTTAATGACAATGGGTATTAATCCATTTTTGAAAGGGAATAAAACTGATCAGAAGTTTCCTTATGTGATTTTCTGTGCTCCTCCTTCAAAAACCCCAGATTACCCTGGTGATATTAGGTACTTCCAAGAACATTTTCGCTGCATGTACTGCGTCTCTGTTTTTTATATTTGTTACTAACTAGCCATATTGGTATTTTATGGCAGTAGTCACTGATTAGGAGCTGTGGGAAAAGCTTACCTTAATGAGGAATTTTAGATTTTCTGTTAATAGCAAAGCTTGAATTAGTTACTTTGTCTTACTTAACTGAAATTGTGCTATTGGTTTGGGATTTGAATGAGGCAGGATGGCTGCTTTAAGCTGGAATGGTGAAGGTTCTTTCTTATTCACATCGAGCTCTGCACCATTTGATTGCTATGACAATGGACCATGTGATGAGGTGTTACATTTAACTTAACACATTTTTCTGCTGGTAGCAGTTTCATTTTTATTCTTCTAATTTTTCATGTAAGGAAGTTTTCCCTATCTGAATAAGTATGGAAAATGCATCTTGACTTCTGAATTATAATGCCAGCTTACTTTCATGACTTGAGATGCATCACTATAGTGTTCTACCTTCTGTATTTGTCTAGTTTGGCTGTATGTTAACTTGAAAGGTTACAGATCTGATATTCTTTGCAGGACACATCAACTGTGCCAATTGGCAGAAGCCCTAGGACAGATGTCATCCTCAAGGCTGAAAAAGTGGTGTTGGACTTTGGTGGTTGTGTTGTTAGGTTGGCTGGACTTTATATATCCTTTTTTCCGACTTAAATTATGAAGAGATATGTATACATGCTTCATGGACTTGTGGATGTAATCAATGTTGCATTCATGATGACCTTAACTTTTCATACAAATTAGATAGAGGTGCACATTTCTATTGGTTACAGAAGGGGACTGTTGATTGCCGTCCAGATCACATCCTAAATCTTATACACTATGAGGTAAAAATTCACTTTTTATTACTTATATTTGCATTATATGAATGGCAGGTCTATTTTTCTGCATGTGCACATTCTCTCCAGATCTTTATTACAATATTATGAAGCATTGAAATAAAAAACTCATTCTTGTTTTATGGTTTTTCCAAATTTTTAATTCCTTGTTGTTCATAGACAGACAGTTCTTTTTTTGAGATTTGCAGTGTCATTTAGGTACTTTGACTGGTGTTGATATCTATTTGTATACTTGGTAATAGGATGCAGCTTCCCTATCAGTCACTATTCTGAAGAAGAAACTTCGTGTTCAGATTTTCTTGGGTTGTGACAATCATCCTTTGTCCAGGTTGTCTTCTTTTATATTAGGACAGATGACAACTTGTTTCAAAATATTTTTTGCAACACTATTTACTTTAATTTTTGAGAATATCCCTAATAGCTTTCATAATGAACTATATTGATAGCAGCAACTCAATCAAAATTGTTAACTTTGCTGACTTTTTCTCGCTCTGTTACTTTCTCTACAGGCAGGAAGTAATGGACTTGGTTGAAAAAAGCGGGAAATTTAGCAAAAAGTTTGAGGCCTTTACAGGTGGTTTCTTATTTACACTTGGAAAAAGTATATCATTGATGACAGATCAACTATTACATTTCTCTTTATATGGCATAAAGGTTATTGATAGTTTTGGTCCTTCGGTGTGTAAAAACCTGCATTAACCGGCATATATTGTATATTGCAGGCACTAGTGATCCTTTGGGGAAGAAGTTGAACAACACAAAAACTCGTCAGGAATTGGGATGGGAGCCAAAATATCCTAGCTTTGCTAACTTCCTTGGAGTGTCAGAATAACCCCATACCTTCATCTTCATTTCCAGGATTGAATGGATTAATGGTGGGAGAAACTCGTTTAGTTGGCATAGCTGCATAGGGAATATTTTGCTAGCATTCTCTTGTGACATTTCCATTTTCCTTTCCCAATCAATCCTGGCAGATACGTGTTCATGTGCAGTTTCTGAACATTCACACTAAAGTTTTAATAATAAAAATTCCATACTTGGCACATTTTCAGTTGGGTTGTTCTTAAAATATGCCTTTTGACTGATTTGATTTTCATTTGATGAGGATTGTGTTCAAGCTACCAATGGCCGTACTCCCTTCTAAAGCTTCCTGATTCCTCAGTGGAATAAAGATGAAATTCATTTAAAGATGCATTTCCTTGTTTGTTGCATAACAGCCAACAGCCAATCAATGGCCGAGAAAGTCAGACCAAAGTAACACAATGTTCCACATGTAGCCTCTTCATTGGTTGTTACAAAATCTCCAACCCCCCGCTATCAACTAAATCCTTTGCAGCAGCTGCTGCTCTGGTTCTGTTTTATCAGTCAAAACTCAAAAAGACTCTTCTTTATGTCTTCAGTTTTGATTTCTTAAGATCTCTAAGCAAATGGCAACTATTTCTCTGCTGTCATTTCAGCTAGACACTGTTCCGGGCACTTGTCAAATCTCTTCGTCTCTACCCTTTTTTCAAGAAACCCAATTCCATCTTGAATTTCAAGTTATCTTCCATCTGTTGGCTGCAATACTCTCAAGCATTGAATAACATACTGTTCAATCCTGTTTCTATCATTATTTTAACAAATGTTTTTTGTTCATTCATCGACAAAGACGATTTCATTAATGTAATTGGCTGATACCTACTTGTCCAGTAGGTAACAGATGCAGCTTCCCTCTCAGATGCAATCCTGAAGAAGAAACTTCGTGGCTAGCTTTTCTTGGGTTGTGACAATCATCCTTTGTTCTCTTATGTCGGGGACAGATAATGATGATGCGAATCCATATATCTTTTGGCCTCATTTCATTTGTAACTTTTGACCACATCCCGAACTTTTTCAGTATAAGATATCTTGAAACCAGCTATCAGACAATTAGATTAACCTTACAAGGTTGAGGCCTTTGCAGTTGGCTTCTTGTTTACACTTGGAAAAGTATACAATCTATGTCACTAATCATTAAGGATCAAGACATAATCCTTTTGTTTATTACAGGCAAGCATTCTATATTTGATTCTTCTTTTCTTTTCCCATTTTGGGTTTTCCTAGGAACCTTTCCCCCTCCCCCCTATTTTTCTTGTTTTTGTTGTCCTTGTATATGGTTCTGGTTCTATGGTATTGGAAGCTTCCATCAACTGCACATGTCTTGGTGTTTTGCAGGTCCTAGTGGTCCTTTCGGAAAGAAGTTAAAACAACGCAAGAAGTCGTGAAGAATTAGGATTGGAGCCGATATACCCTAATTCCTAGCTTGGCTAATTTCCTTGGAGTGTCAGAGTAAATATTGCCTTTATCTTTCATTGCAGGGATATCTTTGAATTATGGGGGAAGAAACGGGAATTATGCTGCGTGCTGAATTCTTGACCATGGAGCTGCCATCAACCATCATGCCTTTCTTCATCAGTGTCGCAAATACTCATTTATGTGTCTGAACTTGCGAAACATAATGATTAAAGTAATAATACCTTGGCACATATTTAGTTTGGAGGAGTAGTGTCTTGTACTTAAAACATGTTTTTAGTGGTTTGAATTATAGAGTAATGCACGAAATAATCAACAAACGAGGACAGTGTCTGTTCTGATAGTGCTAAAGCTTTAAAACGATATCCAATTTAAATTCGAAAAGCTTTATCACTCCATGCATAAAGCCATGATGGAGAATTATGCTTTGACTCAACATGCTTACCAACAAGTTTGCAGGGTTCTTGATGAATTTGATCAAGGAACAAATCCAACAGAAATGTAGTTGAACAGCCAATCTATTTTAGTCAACTGTCATAAGCTCGAGATGAGGAGGAACCTTCAGCACCACACCTAACAGAAATATCATATTAAATTTATACCATCGTGGTTTGTCAGACTAAGTTAATTATTAGTGTTTGAGTTATCTAATCGATCTTGTCTCAAGGCCAACTGTTAAGAAAGTTACCTCAGCTACAGTACATAAAATTAACAATTATAAAAGCAGTTGGCGTGTGATCTTCCACGTAAAATGGGGTCCAATCTGTTCGGTTATTGCCTTCATCCTTGAGTTGCAAGCAGGAACCGGATAATGTGTCATCCTGTCATTGGCATCATCAATACTCATTTCGTATGCTAGGGCATCATTAATGTTAGTAGAAAAAGATAGATCTAAGTACCTAACATTAAGAGATGTTAGAGACAGGTTGTTTCAGGATTTTAAATGATCTTTGTTTGTTGTCTAGATTCCAGGTTTATCCCTTCCTTTAAGGGAGAAAATGAAGGAGTAGAACAACGAAGTTAGTCATTTCATTTAGTTTCCTATACATGCTTTTCTTTCCCATTGTTTTTCTCTTTGCCTTTTCACAAGGATTATCCCTTTGAATTGATGCGTTAGTTCTTCAATCATTAATGAATTTTAAGAGGTTGGCAGCTAGTCACCTCTGGTTTAATTGTAGTAGTTAGGAAAGAAAAGCAATTTCTGTAAATCATTTTCCTTTATGCAGCTTCACATCAGATCTCAGATTTTAACTTTTCTAAGCTCCAGATTCCCAACTGTCTACAATTGAAAAACAGTACTTTCTTCTGAACCAAAATAAGATTTACAACCCCAAGAGTAATGATTATTTAATCCAAGAGGCCAAATTTTATATTGTTATTAGTACCAAGTCACATTTAACTACATTGGAAATTAGACTTCTGATAGCAATGTTCACAGAAACCAACTCCACAATAAACTATTCCAAGTCAACTTGACTTGTAGCCTGAGGTTTCTACTTCTATTTCCTTAACATCTCTCATTTCATCATATGTTACCACAGGAAGCAAAGAAGAAACCAGGAAGATTTTGAGGCAGCAAGGGTTTTACAATGGGGAAGTTTTGTTGCATGGACTCTGATGATGGTGATGGTGGCTTTGATTACAACAAAATTTTCATGGTGTTAATCATAGCTCTAGTGCTCATGGCTTTCTGCATCCCACAACCACGACGTACCGTTTATGCTGTCCGCCGTTGCCGTTGAAAGCTTTGATTCATTTCATGTTTTCTTTAATCTCTTTCAAGTGTCTCATTACTGCAGCAAATAAGATACGATGACAGCTTTTGTAACTTGTAAGAATCTGGAAGCTCTTACTTTGTTATGTTTCAATTGAAAGCTGCTGTTAGTTCATTTGCAGCATGGAGATGGATACATTTTTCCATTCTGGATAGTTGTTGAACATGTTTGTATAATCTGATTCATTGTTGTTTCCTCTTCTTCTTGCCTTTATGCTATCTTCTGTCAAAATATGGAACTGATTTCCAGCTTCGCTTGCAAATTCCGGCTATTTCTCGTTTAACATGTCATTCAGATGAACTCTGGTAATTGCCAGGTTCAAAGAACGAAGTTAGGAAGCCTAGAATGAGTTTGTGGACTTTCCACCTTAAGGAAGCCGTCAACTTTAACAGTGTCAAGCAATCCGAAGGCCTTGACACACTTACCCTTCACAGTTGACCCACTTTCCATATGCTTTTTCCATTAGTCTTCCCTCAATTTCGGTGGAAACTGATGCAATGGTTCATCTATTTCTGTTTGCAATTTTTTTTTTTAAAATAGCCATTTCATTTCAACACAACAGGGACTTAAATCAAATTCCCGTAAGAGTACAAGGACAGCACCAGATTTTAAATTGTTAATAGACCCATATCAACTTAAAATCCAAGCTTTGCAAGAAAATCCACACAGCAAAAGTATCCCTTTCGTTCTCTATACAAAATACCCTTTCCATCCAAGGCAGGAATCAAGACAGAACCTACACACCACTTCAGTCAAAAATCACCCATCCTATCACATCTATACAAAAACCTGATTCACTCAAAATAAGCATATAAACATTACCACGCAACTTCATCAGCATCATAGCAAGAAACATATCCCAAAACCTCAGCCAAACCAAGCCCAATCCAGAGGGCCCTCCACCAAAGTCAGAAGAAAGAGACATACCTGTTGAGAGGGACCAACAGCTTACCAAACCACCAGCTCTCCAACATTCAGGTGTAGCACGCAAGAGAGTGGTGAACCATCAAACCTCCTTCACAACAAGCTTTGGGTTATCCTTATCGAACAAAACAAGAACACAGCCTGAACCTTTGACAACAGCTCCCTGGATGATCTTCACCTGACCTTCCTATCATAAGAGCATTCTCCTACATAAAGCATGGACATTCAATCAAAAACGAGAACACAGTCCTCATGTCTCCTTACACCTTCTTTAGCCATGTTGTCAGCAAGTTGAGGCAGAACTAAATAAACTCCCTATTGTTTGATCCTATGTTCTCTGGAGAACAAATTTTTGAATGATGAAACCAGTAAATGGAGAAACTGCCAGGAAGCAAAGGGTTTCAGTCAATTTATACTACTGAATTCCTAATTGTTACAACTTACAAAGATCACAGAATCACAAATATAATAACATTTTCTATTTAAAAAATTTGAAAAAAGTTAAATAGTATGCAGTAGATCTACACACACATCAACTTACATACCCACTAGTATAGATCATAAAATGACGAGTCATTAACACTATGTATATCTGCTTATCATTATCCAATTATCTAACCCAATCATTGAGGGCTTTGATTAGACCAGAGATTGCTTGTGGAATCAGCAATGGATAACTGAACTTGTAAAACCTCATGAATGGCTCCTCGTTCAAGTACTCCCAGCACCTCCTCTTCTTTCGCTGTTGCAAGATCTTGTAGAGAGATGCAACGAGAATGAGATTCATCTCGCATGCGGAAACCATAGAACCGTCTGCCAAACTTCCACCATTTGACACACACTTGACAATCAGAAATCTTGCTACTCTGAAGTGCTTCCGTGACATGCGAAGCCTGCCCATTATGATGTTGAAACATCATTAAGCACAAAATTATGATGAAGCATGCGGCATAACAAAGGCTACAAGAAGCATGCTAAAGTAAGTGTCAATTGATGGGCGGATTGCTCAATCGAGGTATTCATTTTATGTCTCCTAACACCCAAGGCAGACAGAAGGCCCATTACCTCTACTGCAAGAGTGTGATATGGAAGGCAGGAAGGGTGAAGACATTGATTGCAAAACATATAGAAAAATATAATTTTAAAATTTATAGAGAACATCATTATCTAAAAAAGTAGCAGACCAGTTTAGGTTTTGGATGCATGCCTACATATGGGAAATCATGTAATGTTCTGTCGTCATCACCCAAAAAAACAAGTTTCCTATCACTAACTGTTAGAGAACTGAATTCTTCAGAGCTTACTACAGTCAGTCTCCACTGTAAGCATAATTTCTATGACAGATAAACAACCAATACTGATGGACTATCCATCACTAATTATGTTCTGGTCTATCCCAATTCCTCTCCTCCTTTCTCCAAGCTGGTTTTATTGAGTTGTGTAGTCAACCTAGCCTTTGCAGTAGCGTAACTTAAACCACAGGTTTCAAAAGAATATTGTTTTCACAGTTTTAACATTTAACAGAGACAGCAAAAACATATATTTCAATCTAAATAAAACAAACAGAAGAGAACTGCAAAAAGGAAAAGTTACCGGCACTTGGAGGCAATTAAGGCAGTAGTGTAGTCCAACCAGGTTAAGCAACACATTCAGCTTTGGTTTGAACAGGACCATTTGAACATCTTTAAATCCGAACTGCATTGACCTCAGGCATTCAATTGCTTTCAGATAGTTACTAACCTCGAGTGACTCAGATAGTGAGCATTGTTCCACAAATTTAACAACAGATGCAGCCCTACAGGCCACCTCCTTGTGCTGCTTTTTGTAAAATCCTCTCCACCCCTACCATCATTTTCAAAATCTTCAAACCAATACAAAGAATTGAATTACCTAATTAGCACTACCCCCTAAAAACTCATAACTTCACTTGAATGACATTACAAAAGGAAAATGAAAACCCCACTTCAAAGCTATGATACAAAAGCAATTAGACCAAATCAACCGATATGAGAAACAGAAAATCAAGCTTTAATCAACAAGTCCACAGCTAAATCGCCATAATTACATATAATTAATCATAAAAACTTAACAAAAAAAGAAAGAAAAAGAGTAAAAGTACAACCTTGAAGTTAGGGTCTTGCAAGGCAGCTTCATTCAAAAGAGGCCATCTTTCTCTGACAAGTGACTTCCATAAACAATCCGACCCACATAAATCCCGCCAAACCCGAGAGCAACAACCCAACGAGGAAAGATCCGGCACCTAAAAACCAGACGGCCCAACAAAACCAAAACGGAAATCTCTTTCACATTCCAAAAACACCCAGAAAGAAGAAAAAGAACAAGGAAAACTGAAACCTTGTGGGAAAAAAAATGAGTGAAATGAGAGCAAACCTCAAGGGAAGAAGCAATCTTGAGAGCTACATCGTTTGGAAGTGAGCTGTATGTGTAATCTGATTGCTTCATGCCTTTGGGTGGCGATTGAATTTTTGGAATGGGAAGATATGATGATGAAATCAATCACTCAATAACATACTATTCCTTCTGAAGGTGGGATTTAATAAAAAAAAATCAGATTTTTGAGTTTGTCAGAAAAACTGGGAAGTCAGAAGATCAGTTGCTTGTTAATGTTGGATATTGTTATGACACGCAAGCAAACCGTCTTGATTCTTGCAACGTGGGCCGTTTGCTGTCCGCTTTGAGATCCTGAGCTTGGGAGTTAAAGTTGAAAACGCCGTCGTTTGAACGACATCACTTGTCCATAGTCCAAATGGGCAGTCTTGGGCCAAGAATTCCATGTTCTTCGGCCTCTTTTTCCTTTCCTTTTTCTAGGGGAAGGAAATGGGAAAATGGGTAATGTTTACCATGAGGTTTAGTCTTCATTTTTATCTATTTATCCCATGATCAAGGCTTGAGAGGCAGCTTCTTTAGGCTTAATGTTAGCCATTGGTAAGTTAAATCAATAAGCCACATTGGAAATCAAGAAAGCCCTAAAGCATGATCAAACCGACACCACGAAGCATTTCGTTTGTTTTAGCTGGTTTAAATCTAAATTCCCATGGTGATACAATGTTCCCAACCAGGGAAGCAATGATACATTATGGTACATCAAATAGCAAAAGCATCTGTTAAGTTTCATGCAAGCAGTAGTTTCTCCTTAATGTCAGAAGACAGCTGAGTTTACTTCGGCAGAAGTAACAAAAAATAGAGCCCTTTTATTTCTGTGATTCTTTTATTTCGTTTCTTTTCTTTATATATTATACCGATTTGACTTGTAAAATTCTCTCAGCAATTGCCTGTAACTAAAGGATGCACAAAAAGAAAAGAAGAAAAACTAGCACTGCTCACATACGAAGTTTTCCATAATCCATACTTTGAGCCGAAATTTCTCCTGTTGGTTCAACTTTTTTCGACTAAACACCAGGAAACAATCTCTCTTGGATGGGACCAGGAGTTTTTTTGGCAGAAGGAGCTGAACAGACTGGCACAACTGATCTAATATGAACTGCTGGTGCAATGAAACTAGCTGACGGCATCACTGCAGCATTCTTCATACCTTCCAGCCAGGGCCTTCTGGAACATGTAGAAGCAGTAATTCTTCTTGGTGGTGGAGTAGGCATACGAGGGTTTAAATTTTCAGGTCTGAGAGTAACAGGACATGAAGTACCAGCTGTTCTGACCATCACAGGGGCTGCAAATGATCCTGGTAAACAACCCCTTGTTGAAGTTGCAGAACTAACAACAGGGAAATCTTGGGGCCTAGCATTAGATTGCAAGTAGTCTAAGGCATGTGGATTTCGTAATGGCAAGTTTGGCTTATCTGTGCTTGTTGCCTGTGGTCTAAGCCCGGAATCTGTGAACGCAGAGGAAACCCAATATTGTTCAATTTGGTTACTTTCTAGTTGATTTGAGCATCCAGCGTTTGGCATTGTCCTGCCACTCCTCTCTTCATCCTTCCCCTCCAGCCTCTCCAGAAGTCTTTGCTCAGAGTAACTATTGAGAGAACCCAAAATATTTATAGCAGTATTTGGAGAAGGCGTTGATGCAACTGATAGATAATTTTTTTCCCAGTGATTGGAATCCCTATCACCACTAAACCACTCCTCTTCCACTTGCGGTTTTTCCTCTATCTC
Source organism: Theobroma cacao (assembly GCF_000208745.1). Taxonomy (NCBI): domain Eukaryota; kingdom Viridiplantae; phylum Streptophyta; class Magnoliopsida; order Malvales; family Malvaceae; genus Theobroma; species Theobroma cacao. The sequence continues at coordinate 30,234,371 of NC_030853.1, forward strand.
TTGTATCGTGACTTGGGATATACTCTTAACTGGGACAGGCACTGGATGCATTGAAAAGTATAGAACTGGGCTGATTCCTGGAACAAGGGAAATGGGGTCTGGCTCCTGTGATAGGAAATACTGTCTATGATCTGGTTGGAATACAGAATGAATATATGGAACTATCTGAGGCCTATGTGGAGAGGTAGGTAGAGAAGAAAGCGCCAAGAGGTGGTTCTGATTGTGGTATGCTCTTTCTTCAAGCCATGCTTGGTACATAGATACTTCTGGGGAGATTTGAGAACGCGCACAATTTCTATGCTGTAAGGAAAACAATGATCTATTACCACCATATTGGCTTACGTCCCTCTGGATGGGAGCTGAACCTTGTCCATGATGCTGGAATCTCCGTGATGACTTGTTTGTCTCTGGTGGTTTGAGGGAGGCAAGATAACAGGCAACAGTTAGCTGTTCCTGCTCATCATTACTCCCAGATTCTGATGGAGGAGAAGGGGGTGAAGCACCTGACTTTGACACTGCATCAGCAACACAAGGAACAGAATAATAAATGAGAAAGGTATATATATATATATATATATACATATGTATGTGTGTAAGGACTTACTTCTTCAGTAAGCCTAGTGTGTTCATTTCTATTTATTTCTTTTCATTATGGCTAGCCACCGCAACAGTACCCTCTAGTTGTGAAAAACAGCCCAAAGAACCAGGAGGAAAATATACATACACTTTTTCAGAGTACTCCAAGCAGTCATTGCTGCATTTTTTTGAGCTTGCTTCTTGGTTTTAGCAGTCTCCCCAGTGAAGCTCATTCCAGCAAGCTCCACAGTACAAGAGAAAACAGGGACATGGCCTGGTCCAGATCGAACAGTTGTATAAACTGGAAGTTTTAATCCAGCTCTATGAGCTGTTTCCTGAAGCAGATTCTTGTAAACTCCAGTTTCATCCTGCATTGTTGAAATAATTAAACATGTGTAGCACTTGAAGTAATGTTTCTCAAACAATATCTAAAAGGAAAAGAGAATGGTAATAATTACAACCAATGTAGAAAAATAAAACAAACCAAGGAAAACAAATCTTTACTTGTCCTGGAGTCAAACACTATAGGAAGCCTCCTACTTTGTTTCTTACATAGCAAAGCAGTTAGAATAGACATGAAATAAAAAAAAAAAACTTAATTCAAATATTTTCTGTGATTATTTATCAAGTACTATTTTCCTTCTTCTTTTGTCATTTGAACTGTGCACTTTCATATTTTCCAGCACAGCATCTATATAACAGTCAAATACAAGCTCATAATCATTAAGTAATAATGCATGCGAGTTTGGATTAGTTAACATTCCATTGCATAAACATTATTGATAACAACTTTCTCATGAAAGAAACATTATTGATAACAACTTTCTCATGAAAGAATACAGGCATTTTTGTCATCAGCCATGTTTTGAATCTTCCATAAAGTTACCTTATGATGTGTTTTGTGTTATGTTGACATCCATGAATATATCCACATTTAAAAACCATAATACTGGAAATTCATTATATTTTCTCCAAAATGTGTCTTGCCCACCACTTTTTTTTGCCAATTTCTTCGCACCTATGGAGGTGGTAAAAATGTACTGCAAAGGGCAACTATTCATATATGATATTATAAAATAATGCATGGGAAGGTAAGAGGCAAAAGCCAAAACATTTCAACCTAATTTATGATCATAGTAAGTTTCTACTTAAATAAGGAGCTTGAGGAGATTTCTTATATCATCTAGCATGAAGAAAACTATGATATAAATATCTATCTTCAAGCTTATAAACCCATTTGAATTCAGTGGACATAGATGTTAGAAGGAATGCCAAATCTGAAACAATTGAAAAACTTAGAGCTAGTAGGTAAGAAACTAATTAAAGAAAAAGGAAGCAATAAGTTAAGCACATACCAATACTCTTGCAGCCAATGCTTTAGAAGGACCTTTCTTTGAAAGCACATTAAGTGCAACCTCAGCAGCTGCATGCTCTGCTTGTCTGAGGGTACTGCAAAAAGTTGGGCTCTCAAAGATTTCCCCGTTGAAGTTGACAGTGGCTTTAAAGCGAGGAGCATGGTCCGGTCCCTCCCGAATACACGCATAAGCTGGTAAGTTGAAGCAGCTTCTTTGAGCTAGCTCTTGCAGCTGGTTCTTATACATCCTTGTGATTCAAACAGCCACAATGTGCTCTACAAAACGAAGAAAGAAGTCAGCCATACAGTGCGCTTCAATAATTTCAAGAAGAATAATTATCTAAAATAACCTGCTAAGACCTCAAAACACCCCCCCTCTCTGGTTTTTTTTAACCCCTTCCTCGGAGAGATCATCCTCAAAAGTGAAGAAGCTTCAACAAGACATATGCTACGATAGTAACACAATTAAAATTTATACTTCAAGCTCTAATTTCCCAAGGAACATAACCCAGACCGAAACCAAGTGAAGAAACTAAAAAAACCACAAATTTGAGAAGCTAGCTTGGCCTTAAAATTGAACAAGATCACACTAAGTAGGAAAGCAAAACCACTCTTGATTACTTTATGATAATGAAAGGGAAAAGCTTCGGTCCTGTGGAGTTCATGAACTATCCCCGAGCTAAGCATCTGAGCAGCAGATGGATTGGACAACAAAAAAGAGACATACCCTTACATGGCTACACAACATTTCTTCCTAAACGATAAACTTGTCAATTCAAAACTAGCCTATAATCCTGATAAGAAGGAGAAAACTTGAGAAAGTAAATGAAGGTATGAATCATATGACAGTCTTTAAATCAGACCATTTTATCAAGCTAACCAACCACCCAGTGAATTGAACCGACAGAGTATTTACTGTTCTTTGAATTGAATTCAATGTTAAATGCTAATTAAAGAACCACCACCTTTAAAATATTCAAAAAAAATAAATCCCACCTCGATCAGATCACTCTCCAATACAGAAAACTCAAAAACTCAGATCAAGAAAACCCCATCGAACAAAACATCAAAAGAAGCAAAAAAAAAAAAAAACTAACCTTTTCCCTCAAAAGTGTGTCAAGTTTGCAACTTTAATGACCCACTTGGAAGGTGGATCACCGGAAAGCAACAGCATGGTTTGGTTACCAGAACCCTTGGAGGAATCTAAACCAAACCAACAAATGAAAAACTCAAACCCTTTTGTTTACTCTCTGTCTGGTTTGTGTTCTGTTGGACTTTGTTTCTGTTGCGTACTGTTGTTACCAAGAGCAGCATGGGAGTGCTGACTCGGTTATGTTCCACATACTAACTTTGAAAAACACTTTTTTTCAAGTATTAGTTTACTGCTACAAAACAAAGTACAGCTTAGAAAGAAAGTGCCTGCCTAGGATGAATATGATTAAAGAGAGAGAGAGAGAGAGAGGAAATAAAACTAGGGGAGGCGGGGAGCTTTCAACTTGAGCCATTAAATGTTGTTATCAAAGTTTATGGGGTTCGTTTTGGGCTAATTTGTACCTACCGCACTAAATATAGTATTTTAAATTAATATGCATTTATTTATCTTCTTGGAATGTTGATATTTTCCCATAAACTCTTTATGGCCATTTTTAAATTCTCCTTTTCTTCACATGAAAAATTGGATCTTTTTGCAAGGAAAGAATAGAAAAGTTTGAAATTTTCAAGGGAAAATGTTATGGTGGTATTTCCTGGGAAAAAAATTATGTTTTGGATTGGAAAGTAGACCTATGAAATAAACCCAAAAGTTCTAAATTTTCAATATACGTGAAATAAAAGTCAATTACTAGTTCAAAATTTATTCATTTGATCTAATTATATAGTTTTAAAGCTTGTTATATTGTTTTTTGGATCAACAATTTTAGTAGGTAGTACTCTTTTAACAATTGATCAAAAAAAAATTTGCTTGCATATCCTCCTTCTATATAAGGAAAGATAACTTGTTTTTCTCTAATTTTTCAGGTAAGAGTATGGGTATATCTGCTATTTTATGAAAGAAATAGGTTCTCTGTCCCTCAGGTGGTCCTAAAGAGGTTATGATTGAAAGTGAAACATGAACTGTAAATTGATTTTGTCTACTTGGTTCCCTGTTAGAACAATACCAATATTTACATTGGGTAATATAGTGAAAATATTCTTTGGTTATCATTTTGGGTTAAGAAAACCAATAACAAAACTTGAAGCAAAAAAGTAAAAATGAAAAATTAACCACCAATAGTACCTAATGATTAGCAAATCCTTAATCCTCAATTATGAAGCAACATCACTTTCAATTACATGCACAAATCTAACAATAATGACATTTATCAATTATTTTATCTTCTATTTTCATCCATTTTTATCTTCCAATTTCCATCACCATAACCTTGATCATAATTGACAGCCATTTGTAATTATCATAATGGTAACAAATTACAAATGGGGAGTTGTCTGTGAAATTATGTAAGCACTTGGTGCATATTATTAATATATTAGTGAAAATTATTGTTGCCAATGACTTGGGATTTGCGTATACAGAGCCTATATTTATTTTATGTTTTAATGATAATCCAAAAAAATAAAAGGCAAAACCAAGAATCTTCAGTTACCATAAGTAGATTAACATAATGAAATCCAACTGCCCAAGGGAGATCAATGAAATAATGAAAAGTTCAGGGGTGACACTGATATTTATCATATCTTTGGGGCAAAATGAACAATTCTGATTCTTTCTTCCAGCTTGGCTATCAGCTATGTTATCCACCACCTATCTGCATTAGATTTTTAGCTTTCTCTTTTTAGCTTTCTCTTATGATGGGGCAACTCTGCTGACTATGGAAAAGCCCAATCTTGCTCATCATTCACCTCACATTTTCCTTCCTTTCTTTTTTATTTTTGTGTGACAAAGACAAGTTTCCCAGATTTCACTTCTTTGGAATTATAGAAGAAGAAAGGAGAAAGAATGTCTCTTTGTTTCTCTATCAATGCCTTCACTCTTCAGTCACCAAAGTCTCAGAGTTACAAAACTCGATTCTTTTCTCAATTCATCAAACAAATCCAGGTAAAGTCTGCTCCTTTTACTTTACCTTCAAGACCCTTTAAGTGTAGTGGAGAAAGATTTGAACTGGTTAGAGCTTTAGCAACAAAGCCTGTTGAAACAGCTGTTTCAGCTTCATATAGAAGCAAAATCCCAAAAGGCATCAATGTCTTGGTGATGGGTTCGACTGGGTATATTGGAAAGTTTGTGGTTAAAGAGTTGGTTAATAGAGGGTTTAATGTTATAGCTATTGCTAGAGAGAGGAGTGGGATTAGAGGTAAAAACAGTAAGGAAGATTCTTTGAATGATTTACAAGGAGCCAGTGTATGTTTCTCTGATGTGACAAATTTAGATACTTTGGAGAAATCTTTGCAAAATTTAGGATTTCCTATTGATGTAGTTGTGTCTTGTCTTGCTAGCCGTACTGGTGGTGTTAAAGATTCATGGAAAATTGATTATAAGGCAACGAAAAACAGTCTTGTTGCTGGTAAGAAATTTGGGGCTTCACATTTTGTACTGCTTTCTGCCATTTGCGTGCAAAAACCCCTCCTTGAATTTCAGCGAGCGAAGCTGAAATTTGAGGCTGAATTGATGAAAGAAGCGGAAGAGGATGGTGGAGTTACCTTTAGCATTGTAAGGCCAACTGCATTCTTCAAGAGCTTGGGGGGTCAAGTTGAGTTAGTGAAAGATGGAAAGCCTTATGTGATGTTTGGTGATGGCAAGTTATGTGCTTGTAAGCCAATTAGTGAGCAAGATTTAGCTTCATTTATTGCAGATTGCGTTTTGAGCGAGGATAAGATTAACCAGGTATTGCCTATAGGTGGTCCAGGGAAGGCTTTGACACCATTAGAGCAGGGAGAGATTTTGTTTAAACTTTTGGGGAAGGAACCAAAGTTCTTGAAAGTGCCAATTGGGATAATGGATTTTGCCATTGGGATTCTTGATTTCCTTGTTAAGATATTCCCTTCGATGGAAGATGCAGCTGAGTTTGGGAAAATCGGAAGGTACTATGCTGCTGAGAGCATGTTGGTTTTGGATCCTGAGACTGGAGAGTATAGTGCTGAGAAAACACCAAGTTATGGTAAGGAGACATTGGAAGAATTCTTTGCGAGAGTGCTAAGGGAGGGGATGGCTGGTCAGGAATTAGGAGAACAGTCCATCTTCTGAAAGTTATTATCTTACATTAGTTTGTAAATTTTGGTGATCCATTAAGTAAACCAGTTTTTTGATACGTCCTGATTTGAGGTATGTAGTTTCCCAATCTAAAAGGAATCCAACTGCTGTATGAGTTGCAACCCACACTTTCTTGTAAAGACTTTACCTTGACAACTACCAATGTTATGAATATAAAGAATTGTGTCTGTTTCATGAATTGTGATGAATTGTGCCTGATTTGTGCTGCATAATCCTTCAATTCTGTCTTGTTATGTACCAGGTTCTGTATGTAGAACCATAGACCTTCTGGCTTGTACATGGCTATTCTTGATTGAAGCATGTTTTAAACTCATTATTTTTTATAATTTCCAAATCTCTTAGGAATTCTGAAGACTCTACACTTATTATACTATGATTGTCCCTATCGAAGAAGCTAAAACGTAAAACACTAAAGGTATGGGTTCGGTTGAGGGGACAAAACAAACATACTTCAAAACTTCCATTGGAGTGTTCTTTCTTGAGTCAGAGTTATTGTTAAGAAGTAACTTTTGCATTCTTCCAAGATGTTGTTTATTGTCTCTTCCTCGTGATTGAACTTGCTTTTGCTTATTTTCTGTCCACCCATTTTGACTTTGCCTATTCTTATCTGAAATCCACTTAAGGTGGTCTGCTTTTCTGTTGAATTCTGCTACTCTTTTCTTTCTGAAGGATGAATTCTGCTTTCTGTTAACATCTCTATAGGCTAGGCTACATGCGTGGGCTCATCTGCTTTCCTTGTTCGGAACTTGGTCTTTGATCCCTGCAAAGGCTAAGGCTCAGCATATCGTGACAATGTAGTCTTGAGCTGCGCCGGTATTTGGACCTCTTTCCAAAGTCATTTATAAAGTTTTCGTTTGTTTCTGTCCGGGTTTGTTTAAGAAAAAACATAAATCACGCGAAGCAGCTGAAGTAATTGCTTCAATATTCACATAATAACACCATCCCACTGCAACATCAAGTATGAGAAGATTAAATGTCATTCATCAATTCAATTACAATACGTAACAGGAATGAACTTACGAACAATTTGGGAACAGATTGCAACATAAAGATGATAACAAATACAAACTAGACATCATTTACAGACAAACAACCTGGAAGATGTACACAGGCAAACACACCACTTAGTTCAAGCTAAAAACACACAAATATTCTCAAATGTTTGGTGCTGAAATTTGGACACGAATCTTAGTCACGGATCTTTTTGTAAAGGGTGAAGGTGGACATCATGGAAAGCAACACCAGCAGAATGGCTGCAAACAATGAGACTGCAACCGAGCTTCCGACATGTCGACAGAACTTGTCGTAAGCATTGCAGATTTTGTTCCAACCGACGTGATTGTTACCCTTTAATCCGATATACGCAACACCCCCTGCTGCACCTGTTGCTGAGGCCACAATCCCCACGAACACCTGCATCATATCATTAACATTTGGAAATAAAATTGTTAGCACTGATCTTGGTCTTTGATAATATCAGAGAGGTACATGGCGATTTGCCAATTTCTCTCTTGGTGGGTTCAATTACTAGGTAGGAACTCACCACATCCAAGAATGCAAAGACGAGCAAGAAGCTTTTGGAATATGCAGGCGTCAAGGCGACTGAGATTGATGCCAGTGTGGTGATGATGCTGTATAAGCCTGTCACAGATAATGCTGCTACAAAGTATCTGCACAATAATATGCATGGATTACATCAAAACCAGACTTCCTTAGGGATTATTCCTTTCATTCTTTAAAAAGATGTCAAAGGTTTTGAGATGAATTAACAGATATCATCCCCCTCAGTCAAGTATAGCAAATAATGCCTTGGCAGCATTTGTTGGTTTACCTACCTATTTCTTTTATAAAAGAAAAAAAGAAGTCACTTTCTGTATAGTATCTAGACTCCCATGGTTTACACAAGAAAAAGTGACAGAAAATTTGTCGGATATGAGAAATGATTTCACCACTAAAGGAAGCAATTATTGTGGTTTGTGAGCTTTGCTATACCACATTATCTTTTAATTAGCCAGGTCACTGTTCATGTCTTTATTTTTTGGTTTCTTTCTTCCGCAGCCGCCATGGATAAGCTCAGTAACCCCTGACTTGTGGCAGGAAAACTACCGGTGTCACATGTTGACATGAGATGCTATGAGGCAGAAGAATCGTCTTTGGTTTTTGCCTTTGTCTTTGTCTACACCATTGAAATTTCAACTAGAAATTCCAATCACTATTGATCCTCAGGGAACAAAATCTTTGAAAAGTCTTGGTTATGTTACATTTTGATGAAAAAAAAAATTTACTCTCCTCGAAAGAAAGGAGAGGAATATTAGGAGGAAGATAATGTTTTCTCCATTGAAATGCAGATTCCGGGAAAAAACAAATTGAAGGACCCTTGTACCATAAAGGGTAAAGAGAAGAATTACTATCAGCTTTCTCTTCAATCATGCGCTTAGAGCTGGGATAAACCAGCAAAACAATAGCAAAAACTAGCTTAAACTGACATTATCTTTTCACCAGAATCATGTAGTTTACCATCCCACAAATAAGATGATTTAGCACGTTCACTTCACGTAAAGAACTCTAGCCATGTTTGCACAAGACATAAGCCTCTTTTGCAAAACATGCAAACTATATAACAACTTAAGAAGAGAATCATGGGGGAAGTTTACTTACATTAAGGCAGGTGAATGACTGAACTTGGCTGGAAGAGGCAACCTAACTGTAGGCATAGTTGGCAAAGGAACCACCTCAGTTTGCTTGCTACTAACCATGACCACCACAGAAGTCACCGTGGCTGCAAACAGCAAGACCCTGAGTGTAACATCAACAACAGAATAATTGAAAGGACACTTAGAAGCAGGTAGTGGAGCTTCAGGCTTTGGTGGTGAGGCAGGTTTATCAGTAGATGCCATGGTTCTTTTAACTTTGGGAATGATCCTTGTCAATATTCTCCGCCCTGAAATGGCAACTCTCCTGGTTTGTAGCTATCTAGCTAGCAGGCGCTGGAGGGTAATGAAAAGCTGGAGAAATGGCCTGTACATATGTGTATATATCTAGATATGAAGTCTGAGAATAGGCCAGAAGGGGCCTGGAAAAAAAATTTGGTTGGAATTCCCCGCACGCCAAGGGAATTTTTCAATGTTGAAACTTGAATACTATGTTAGCTGTTCGGGGACCTTTCTGCTTTCTCACTGAGTTGGGGACATTTGACAAGAGTTTTTCTTTTGATTCTATGCTTTATTCAATCATTTTCTCACCAGGAAACTTGTGTTCATACGTATGATACAGATTTTGTTCGATTCAGAAGAAAAGATTGAAAAAATTATCTACCTGGCATGTACACTTGCCCACATGATTGTTGCAACTTGTCTCGATTTTATATTGTTAATATTTGTTGCTTGTCAAACTCCTTTGTAATACACAGGGACTAAAATTTTGGCTGCTTGCCCCTTTGGTAGGGTTGGGTGTAACTTTCAAACCATATATATGACATGTATTTGAACATTAAAAATAGGCTTTCATAAATTAGAAGAAAAGAAAAGGTTTCAAGAAACAAAGCAGGCATCACTGGATTGCATTCATACAATGAAAAGATTGACCTACAAATTGCAATTCAATTCATCACGATAAAATAAAACTCTATCCATTTTATATCAATTACGATATCGAAAGTATCATTTTCAACGTATCAAATATTTTTATAAAGCTCACGACCCTAATCTTTAATAAAATAATTTCTTTTGTATATTAAAAGTATCATTTTCAAATATTATTTAATAAAATAATTTTTTTTGTATATTAAAAGAAAAATAAAAGACGACCCTAATCTTTTTATAAAATATATTAGGATTTAAAATCTTGTTCAATTTAAGTCACAAAAAGTTTGGCAAGAATATGGGATCAAATTTTCCCTTTCATTCCGGTGGCTGGGATGCATAAAAATATGATTAATTTGGAAATCTAATTAAATTGGAGATCAAATAAAAATAGTGTCTGGCCAGCTTCCTTCCATTCTGTACTTACAGCTTGTTTTACATGCATATTGAATTAATATATGATTTCTTTCCTATTTGAATTAATATTAAGATAATTAAAATTGGGCATTCTTTGCTGGTGATATACCTACCATTCCTTTTTCCTTCTTCCTTCCTTTTCCCTCTTCGATTTCTCCCTTCTAGGTGACTTACCTACCATTCATTGTAGCTAATGATCAGCTGATCATTATTCTATGCTAGCCTATCATATTAATTAAAATAAACTCACGTTACCTTCAAGAAAATCACATTATATTAATTTGTAAGCAGATGGGAAATGGGGGTATTAACCAAGAAAAATATATAAAAAAAATTTACACATCAATGTGAAAGAGAGAGAGAGCATAGTTTTCTTTATATATATATATATATATATAAACCATATATTTAAATTACTTGGTCTTAATTATTTGAATAAAAATCATATATTCTTCTTTCAATTGCATTAAAATCACTAGGTTCGTATTCAGATGTGACCAACTGACCAAGTCCCATGTCCAATTAAAAATTTTAATAGTCTTTGGTTTTAATTTTTACTGATAATAATTAGTAGATTATTTTTTTTCTTTTTTTTCTTAAATGTTAGTGTCAAAAAATTAGATGATTGCAGAGCAAGAAAAAATCTTCTTTGAAAGTGGGATTGTAAGCACCTTATCCTATCTTAATTTCTCCTTTGCTCATAGTCAAAACCTAATCACTTCCTCCCTATTTAAGTGAAGAATAATCTAATTAATCAAAAACCCAATTAGGAACTGACAAAGTTTTCTTTCTAGAAGGTTTTAACCTTAAATAGTTTTGTTGACCTATAAGTGAACAATTAGTTAAACCAACCACAAAAAATGAGTCATTTTTCATTTTATTCAGCCTATTTTGAGCCTTAATTTTAGCTCTTTCCCCACCCTTTAACAGAAAATTTTTCTTAAAGCCCAATCAACCTCTATCAGATTAAATGTAAAATATATGAAGAGAGAGAGAAAGAGAGAGAGAGAAGAAAAAAAAAAAAAAGAAGACAGAAAGAAGGGTGAAGAAAAAGAGAAAGAGAGAGAAGATAGAGACAAAAGAAAAAGGTTTAAGATGTTAATTTGTAAGGTCACAAGAATGGGTTTTATTTAATCTTTAAAATGGGCTTTAGTCTCAAGCCTATTGGGCTAAATATATATATATAGTTCTATCAAAAATCTTATACATCATATTAAAAATGAATAATGAATTTTTAATAAAATTAAACAATTAATTTAATAAAACCAAAAAATAAGTATAAATTATATATAATTCCTAATGAGTTAAAAAATGTGTTTTTAATAAATTTTGATTTTAATTACATGTTTTTAAATAATATATCTTTTTTATATTGTTATTTAAACTTGTAATTACATTTTTTTCACATTTAATAACAATATTAAAAGTGCAGTGTTTATTAATTTTATGTGATTTTTATCACTATATTTTATTTATAATGCTATTAAAAATTTGTCTAGAGTAGTCAAATGAGCCTACTTTAAAAAGTATACAAAATAATATTAAAAATACTTTAATAAATACGTTTTAAAAATAAAAGGTTTTAAGTAAAAGTTGTTGTAGTAATGTATTAAAAAGTACATGTTGTAAACTTGGTTTGATGTTATCAAGGTGCATGTGTAACATATCTCACAACAATAAGAAATATGATGGATTTTGGGTTTATGAATAAAGATTTTTCTCAATTTAATAGCATACTTTTTGAGTTAAAAATGTGAGTCCTTGATAAGTGATATTAGAGTTTACCTAACTTTTCATTGATGGGAGACTCCGTGAGAGAGATCAAATTCGAATCAAGGTGGATCTCTCTCTTCTATGGATGAAAAAATTAGTGCAAAGCATTGCATAATTGAGTGAGATCTCACATGTATAAGTAAAAATATTTCACATCAAATAAATATATCTTTTAAATTGAAAATATGATATTATAACACATGTTCCAAGCTTAATATGGCTGAAAACCAAAATAGATTACTAGTACTCTTTAATTTCCTTTCTGTGGGCAAAGCAAAATCAATCATATGATTGGAAATTGGTTTACCTAAAGTTTAAACAGTTGGTCACGCTAGTGCTTTTACGGCAAACACGTCTTCCATGATTGATTGTGCCGCAATGCATTCAAAAATATAATACTAATTAGGCATTGCGGTTGATGAAGCACCACATCAAAGCCCAATCAAAACAAGATTTCGTGTTTCATTTTTTCTTCTTTTTTAAATAAATTTGCATAAAATTTAATGTTTCCAAAAGGCTTTACCTTGTTTTTATGAATAAAATACATTTGATCTTATCCATGCATGGTGGGGGTGCTTCCTTCAATTCCAATATTCTTTTGTTTGCTTTGAAAACTTCCCAAAAGATTTTTCTCCTTTTGCAGCAGTGGACTTCAAATAGTTCTGACCATATAGTTTTTATTCTTTTGTGGGTTTCCATTCAACAACTTCGTTCACACCTTTCCTGCCCTGCAAACGTCAACCCTGTATACCTATGTTTATACAAATTGAATGATGTATTGGAGTTTTCGTTCATTTCCCGTAACTTAAAATTAATTACTTCTTAATTACTCAAAATGTTAAGATAATTAAGATATAGTAGAAGGGAAGAAAGTTATGGCAAGTTTCTTCCTTAATCAAGTCTGGTGGCTAGATTAATTGTTGGGTTTATTACAATGTAATCCAAAGAAAAAAGCAAAAAAGGAAATATAAAGCTTGGGTTGTGAGATAGGGAAGAGGAAGTGCTAGTAGTGGGGGAGGGGGGGTGAGGGTGACCACCAACCAATTCAAAAGCATTCAATGGAACAATTTTGTCCAGTTAGACGAAAGGGAAATTAAATGCTTCTGTACATCATTTCTTTGTCAAAGCTTTTGACAAAGAAATTGAGGAATCAGATTGCCATCGAAACTAAAACAGTAGCTGGGAGAGCTATGCAATTATTGCTTATTTTTAGTTTTCTTCCATCCTTAATCATTCATCAATCTTTGCCACAGAAATATCCAAAGTTCTCCCATATTTATCAGATGGAATTGGGTTAAAAATAACTCGACAAAATTTTTTATATCAATTGACAATAAGTGAATAGATGACAGTAGAAATTTTTTTTTTTGTCACCATTAATAATATAAATATGATTAGGTCAACGTAAAGCAAGTTAGGAATACAACATCTAATTTTAATACCTTAATTGTATAAAGTCGGATCAACTTATAATTTTATATATATATATATATATATATATACTTGTTTGTTTGTCGTATAATTAACATTTGCTCAGAATAAAACCATTCACACTAAAACTTAAAACAATTTTTTCCGTAAAATAGAGGGTTACCCATGAGCTCAAAAAAGAGCTTTTAGAGGTCTACCATTGGGGGGGGGGGCGGTGGGGAGTATCAAAACCTAGCTAGAGGAGATTATGTACGTATTCCAAAAAAAAAAATTTGGGGAATATTTAATGTGGTGCATGTTAGGTAATATATATAATACTAAAATTTAATGATTTACCTATATTTGCTGGCGTTTAATGCTCTAAAAAATGAATTTTAGGCACACTACTTATAATAATCTGACATAATATATAAAAAAAAGTCTCTAAATTATTTAAAAAAATTTAAATAAGTTCTCATATTTTTATTACGTTCAATCAAGTTTTGATATTTTTATTTTGAGTTAAATAAGTTTTTATATTTTTATTTTAAATCAAATAAGCTTTTATAACTAATAATTGACTTAATTAAAACATTATAATAAATTTGACTTGAGACAACATATTTTTAAAATGTGCTGCAAAAGATATTTTTAATAACACTTTTTTTTATGTTTTTTAAAACATTTTTGCTAATCTAACTTCACTATATAAATTTTTAAATGCATTATGAATAAAATGTAATGATAGAAATTACATACATTAGTAAATGTTACACTTTTTTATATTACTACTAAATATAAATAAAGTGAACCTAAAAGTTTAAATAGTTGCACTTTTTAAAATTTTACTATATAAAAAAATATGTCACCCAAAGATGTATGATTAAAACTCAATTTTTTTTTTTTGTAATGAAATGTCATTTGTTATTTTATTTTATGTGGTGCTAACATGTAACGTTAATATCTTATAATTGATAATAATGTGACATGTTGATATACATAATTGATGATGATGTGACATGTTGATATAATATTTTTTCACTCTTTACATCAACTTTATGTTAATATCATGAAGATATAAAATGATAATAGGTATTTTGATTAATAATAATTAATTAATTATTAATTATAAAAATTTATTTGATTCAAAATAACAGAGATTTAATTAAATATAATAAAAACTTATTTAAACATTGTACCTAATAATGTTAATACTTATTTATAGTTATGATTTGATGATTTTTATAATAAGATTGTATGTGCAAATAAAAACTAGAATTTCAGTCAAACCATATTCTTAACATATACTATATCTAATTGTATATTTTATAAAATAATAGAATAACCAAATCAATACCATATATTTAATTCGTAATTAATTTTAATTTATAGTTAAAAAGGTTTATCAATCTGTCCGAATATTTCGAATCTTTCTCTTCCTCTTGACTCAAGTTAACAAATGGCAGCAAACATGGAACTATAATCGACCCAATGAAGATATGACTAAACATCATAATGAAATGAAAGAGGATTTGAGGTTTAGACTTGGCCACCTGTGCTGTTGTTTCACGTTTAGGGAAGCTGGTTCACATGGTTGGGGTGCAGGTCCCGTCATGGACATTTTGTAATTAAATGATGCCAGCTATACCTACATATAGATATGTTTTATATATAATAATAATCTTAAGAAACATTGATGCACGTCAATGCAAGTCGAGGCCCCTTCGCACATGCCTTGACCAAGAAAACATGGACGAAATTTTGCTGTAATTCCAACTATAAATATTAAATGAAAAAATTGACTTAAAATGTAAAAATATGATTGACTCCTCCTACCTAGTTGGAATCCAACTCATCTTTTACTATATATTTGATGGATTTTATTTTATTTTATTTTAAAAAAAGAAATTCAAATTCATTAATTAATGAGTTAAATGTTAATGTGGATTTAATCTTTTAAGACAATAAATAAAAAAGTTAAAAATGTCCTTTTCCTTGTCTTTATTAACAATGGGTGCATGATTCATGATGAACAATCTACCATTTGATTAGAGGAAATAACATAATCTTAGTTATTAGAGAGTTAATAGATATAGAATTTGAGCTATCTTGATAAACTTGAAAGATGGTACTCTTATTTGGTTTAATAGAATCTCATCTATATGCCAAACATATACCGTCACATCTTTTAAGAATTTTCTAAATTTTGAAAAGTTAATAGATATAGAATTTGATATATATTTTAATGAATTTGAAAGATATTATTATCCTATTTAATAGAATCTTTATATATATATATATATATATATATATATATATATATATATATATATANTAATGAATTTGAAAGATATTATTATCCTATTTAATAGAATCTTTTATATATATATATATATATATATATATATATATATATATATATATATATATATATATATGCGCTGCCGTCACATCATTTTAAAAAATTTTTAAGTTTTGAAAAATCATCTTTTGTCTAAATATATAATAAGATCATTGAAATTGATGGAGACGGTCAGACTGCGTTATTCAATGTTTACCTAAATATTTGCTACGGAATGCTCTAAGAGAACTTTTTTTAAAAAAATTAAATAATATATTATATATTGTATTATTTTTGTGTTAAATGCAATAGTTGATCATTAATGCAATAACGTCAACACGTAGTTGGAGGATAGTTACTTAATAAGAAAATTTGAAAAAAAAAAAAACTTTAAAGACACTTATTAATGAAATCTTTATCCAGAACTTAAAACAAATTAACTCAAGATTAAGTCTAAAAAAATTATCATAGTAACCACTATAATTAATAATTAATTAGGAGATTTTCAAGAGTTCTAATATACACAAAATATGAAAAAAAAATAAATAAAGAGCTATGCTATTGGTGATGCCATCTTCTCATATGATTGAAGATATTTGTATAATATTTTAACAATAATTTCAGAATTTTCGTGTGATAAGCTTTGCCTCTTTTAACTTTGACAGCAGCAATTTCCCGAGATGAAGCCTTGAGTTTCAACTGTTACCAACACATGTCCACTGTCCACCACCTTGCCATAAATGTTGTAGAGTTTCCCCTTGAGAACTCGTCACTTTCAATTAGAAAATCGTTGGCTCTTTCTTTCCACCAACTGTTCCCTCCCAAATTCTCATTTTCCACCATTTTTCTTTCTCTCTATTTAAAGCTTGTCTCTCTTCTCCCAATTACTCTAATTGTTCTTCTCCACAGTCTGATCTATCTTTTCTTTGTAAATATGGAGAGCCAAAACAACGGCAAGGTGAGTGCAGTCGATGGAGTGGGGAGCAAGAGGGAAGTGGCCACGCCAAGAAAAGTGAATAGCTGTGACTTGATTCTGAGGGTTTTGGCTCTGCTGCTGACACTTGTAGCTGCCATAGTTCTCGGGGTGAATAAGCAGACTAAGGTTGTTCCAATTCAGATCGCACCAACCTTGCCTCCTCTAAACATTGAAGCCCAAGCTAGGTGGCATTACTTGTCTGCCTTCGTGTAAGTCATCTATTCATACACTTGCAATGATGTTTCTTTCAATGAAATGTTCATGCACTTCAAAAAAAAAAAAAAAAAACAGTTGCAATTCAAGTAAGGTTCCACAAATGATGGTCTGTACGTTAGATATTAATGTAATTATTTAAATTTATATTTTTATTAAAAATATATATAAATGTGTCTATTTCACATTGAAATGATTATTTTACTTCTCAAAATTATAATTTCTTTGTTCTCTTTTTTTTCTTTATACCCAATTTTAATTAGCTTTACTAAGTTGTTTTAATAATTTTTTTTCCTTTTAACAAAAGAAAAGCGTAGAGATTTCCCACCCATTGGAACCACTTGAGTTAATTAGTCGAAATTACTTTCTTTCCATACAAAATTCTTTTAAGTACTTACCAAGGTCAACTGGGGGACCTGGAACTCAAGAACATGGCCCCTTTATTGAAATCATAAATATACAGAGGCGGAGCCTCCTTAAGGGATGGGTCCTCCAAAATTTTTTAATGTTTTTTTATATTATATAAAATTTTTAAATTTTTTAAAATTCTTTTAATGATTTTCAAAATAATTTTATTTAATAATTAATATAAATAAAAACTAATAAAATAATTCTATATATTTGACTTAATTTTAATTTTTTTTATTTTTTTAAATTTATATTTAAATTTAAATTTATATTTATATTTTATTTACTCATATATTCAAATCTCTATAGATTTTCTTCTACAAATTTTTACGAACCATAAACTATATATATTTTTTTATTATGTCATATATAAATTCTATATTCTACTTGTCATATGTGAGTTTTATATTCTACTTATCATATTCTTCTTTTTTCTGTTATGTGAATTTATTTTTTATGATTTTAATATTTAAAAATTAATAAATTATTATGTAATTTTCAAATATAAGTTGTAGTGTTTCACTTTTACTTAGAATTTCATTAATGTATTATTTTTTATTCAAAATAACCAATGCGTTCTGACATATATGTTGCCCTCAAAATAATTTTTTATTTAATAATTATTTTTATTCCTCAAATCGTTTGATAAAATTAAAATCATTATGATCAACATATTGCTAGTTAAACCTTAGAAATAAATTGTAACTTAATATGTTAAGCCTATCAAATTTTAAAAAATAAAATAAAAGTGAGTCTACTAACCCAAACGTACTAAGTTTTAATATAAATTTAAGTCAATTTAATATATTATATCTTAACAGTCCAACTCAATAACTTATCATAACATATTCTATTTTAATAGTTCAACCTAATAACCCTATATATTAATTAGCAATTTAAGAGGTAAATACAAAATAAGAGGAAAGCTTCCTCAAAAAGCTATCCATTTCATGTAGAACACACAGAGTAAAAAGATAATTTATTTGAGTTGAAAAATTGTTTTCTCTTTCACTCTTGCGCATAGAGAATGAGAGACTCATTTCATAGTTCGATTTAGTTATATATATATATATATGTGGCACCATCATTATTGTTAATGTGTTTTTTTTATATGTCTAATATCTTTTGAATTTTGTTTAATTTTATAAATAAGTGAAAATTGAATTATATATAAAATTACTATTTAGTGTATTATCTGTTTAGCTCCTTGAAAAATGTTCTAACTCCACCCTTGTATATATATATATATATAATTACTCTAGATATGATCAATGGATAAAATAAATAACTCCAATATGACAACTCTTGTTTCGTACATAATCCATTTCTTTCTCTCCTTTCTTTTTTGAACTTGAAAATATCTTAAAGCCATGTGTGTGTGCATTAGGATTCTTACATAAACAAAATTTGCACCATCCTGCCATGAGAGAGGCTATCCGGAAGACAGCAAGAACAATTAAGGGATTTATTTTCTTCAAATCCTTAAACCCATGTCCTGTCCCTCATCTTAATTATGTATTCATGATGATAAAACAGGGTTACTCAAAGATAATTATTTTTTTATCTCATTTGCTAGGTACGCCATGGTGTCAAACATCATAGCATGCTCCTATGCTGCAATATCTATACTCATGGTGATGGGAACCCGAAATGCAAAGAAAGGACTGGCACAAACCGTCATCCTCCTCCTCGACCTGGTCATGGTGGCATTGCTATTCTCCGCCAACGGAGCTGCCTTCGCCATCGGCCTGATGGGCTACAAAGGCAACTCCCACGTCAGATGGAACAAAGTCTGCAACGTTTTCGACAAATTCTGTAACCAGGTTGCTGTCTTCGTTGTTCTGTCTATGCTTGGTTCGGTAGCCTTCATGCTTTTGGTAGCCCTCGCTGCTGTTACCCTCCATAAGAGATGCAAGTAAAAATGGAATGAATGTTTTTATGTAGAATTAAAATAAAATTATGTGAAGAAAATCCTGTTCTAATTTATATTTATATTTACTGTTATGGGGATTTCCTTCTCTTCTTATATTTCGGATGAATTTCCAATTATATATAAACAAATACAATAAAAAATAATGAAATTTCCAGTGGAGGGTGACCTGTGAGCCTAAGCTGGCAGGTGTGACCTCTGGGAAGGCAAAAAGGGACCAACAAAGCTGCAAGTCTACAACAGAAATTTTTTATTTTTTAAATTAAATTTTCATTTGTTTTCCCTTTTTTTTTTCCAAATCCAAAGTCCAAAATGTTTACATTTATGATTGGAGGGTTCAAACTATTTAAACCAAGTTTGGTTTTCCAAATGTATTTCTTCCTACGAAATGTGGATTTGTTGCTTCAATTTTATAGAATCAAAGCAGAGTATGAGTAGTTGCTGAACGTACACTGTCACCTGCAACAAAAGCAAAATCTGTCCCCCTGCACTGTTCAGAGCAATATTCTGAGAAACAGTTTCCTTAACAAATCAGATATCGGCTTTTCCTTCATCACATGCAAAAGCAGAGAAAAAAAGAGAGAGAGAGAAAGATGGAAGACCAACAGAATTGGAAAGGGGAAGAAGAGGAAGAGAGTGAAATAAATGAGCTGCTATGTAGTATTATGGAAGGTTATAATGACAAACTGATACCTCCATTGTCACAATTCTCACCGTCGCGACAGGCTGCTGCCGCCATTGTTGAGGAAAAGGGTTCGAGCTCGAGGGAACGTGGCAGGGCAAAAGAAGCTAAAGAAGTGACTGAGAGCTTGAAGAAGGAAAGAGATAGGAGGGAGAAGATGGCTGAGAATTATGATCTTCTTCAGTCTATGGTCCCTAATCTCTTCCCTAAGGTTACATTCCATGCCCTTTGCTTCAGGTTCTAATGATTGAATTTTGTTGTCTCCTTTTCATAACTAGCTATCTCCATGTTCTTGATTTCTGCAGCCATTTTCTTAGCTTCATTCATGAAAATATGTTCCCTTACAGTGTTACCATGTTGAAGATCTGTTTGCCAAGAATGAAGGGTTTTTCTTTAAATTTTCAGATAAATCCAAATGCCCTTCACTTTAAACAACTGGTTTTCTGTTCTTCATTTAACAGTCTTATCATTCTGCTTGCATTGATCAACCAGAGCTAATCCTGTATTTGACCTTCTTTTAATGCAGGCCACAAGAGAGATGATTGTTGGTGAAACGATTGCATATATCCAATCTCTTGAGAAAGAGATAACAAGGATGGAAGAGCTGAAGAATTCATCTGAGTCATCGAAAGGGAAGATGCATCTGTATTCCAACAGGAATTCCTCAATCGATGTCACTGTCTCCAGCAACGTCGTCTTCTTTGGGATTCAATCAATGGTACGACCAAGACTTGTGACAGACATTTTCATGGTACTCCATAAGCACAAGGCCGAGGTTTTGGGTGCAAATGTTGCGGTTAATCATAGGCAATTAACATTAACTGTGACAGCAGTTGTCAATGGGAACAGAGACAGAACGATTGAGAAGATTAAGGGAGACATACTGATTTTATAGGTTTGAAACCAGGAGTTTAAGAAATTTTATTACTCATATAAAAACCATATAATTAAAAAAAACTTAAAATAATTATTCATTTGTTATTTAAAGGGTCTCAGAAATTTAATTTTATATTGTTATTAAAGCCATGAATTTATTGTTTAAGGAAGTCTCGACATTACATTTTAGAATCCTAATTTGTTTGAATAGAAAAAAATTGAAATTTATATTAGCTGACAACTGAAGAAATACAACATTCTTGATCAAAGTAACCCTTTGTCATTTACTTAGAAACCAAAAATACAACATTAATTGATTAGCTGAGAACTGAAATTAAGCAAATAAGAGTCTGATTAACCCAAATGAATGGAATCTCCAAAAGAGTAATTGACAAAATTTTGGTTACAACTAGATGCTGCTTGCAAGCCCTCTAGCATTGGAATGTGAAGCCAGTGATCATGAAGCGTTCACTTTGTGGCAACACTTTCTGGAAATGTCAAAAATAGTTGCAGCTCTGTTCATTGGAAGTGCCGATGTAGCTTCAGTTCATCAAGTCCAAAGTTCCTTGCTCTACGATGGGATTTCCTTTTTGGTTAGATCTTCCAAATTTATGCTCATTGTGAAGCCTGTGTTTAGTAGACTAGCAACCATGGCTGGAATATCAGATTTCAAAGAAGCAGCCAATGCCTGACCAATTGATTGAATGAAGGACAACAAATTAGCTTAGATTCTTGGAGAGACGACTTTTGAAACAAACACACAACAATTTCATTTTTGTTTCCAGAAAGATAAAGAATTAAACAGTATACCTTCCTATCCTCCTCTTTTTGATGCTTAATAACATCTGAAGGCCACTCATTTACCAGCTTCTCAACTTCAACAGCAATACCAGGCTTCTTTGCATCGGATAAAGTCTGGCATGCATAGAGTAAAAGTTTGATTTCACAGACATTATAGAATCAAAAAGCATTCAAGGTCACATAAAAGATACATTTGAAATCTCAAATACTAGCTCCAGCTAACAGATTAAAATGTCACTTAAGCAATGAAAAGCTGAATGTCAAGATGGAATGCAAGTGACAGTGATATCCATCAGGACGTTCAGTCTAAAACAAATTAACTCACAACTTAATGAGTCAAGGTAAAAAAACTTCCCCTACCTACTAGAGTATTGCTTGATATGATCTGCATCACCCCGTAAATGGTAATAAATATTCAGATTTCTCATAGCCATTTCTCTGGGGTAGAATTAGGAGCAAGTAGAAGGTATTAAAATTTGATACTTTCCTTCACAGACTAACTCACTATTAAAACTTTTTGTACATTTATCTTCTTTTTTTTATTTTAATTTCATTTTGTTCTTTTCCCTCCCCCAGCATGCTCAAGAAGGGTGGAGACTCAGGAGGAGGATAACCTAAATATCAAAACATAAAAGGGCACAAATTGATATGACACCTAATTTACCTGATTAAGGACTTGAATAAGAGCAGCAGCATCCTCTGGCTTCCCTTCTAGTAGTAAACCCTGCAAAAACAGAAATAATTAAAATTAAATAAACTGTTTATCAAATAAACAGAAACTAAACAGGTCTGTATAGGTTACCGAATGATCATATCATTCTTTTACTATATTGAATAAATTTTCATATGCAGGCTAGAATGAAAATAAATAATAGTATTTGTTACCTTGGCACATGAAAAACCAGTGGTGAGAGTGTGCTGCTTCATTGTCCCAGATCTCAAATACTCAATATTCCATAATGACTCAGTGTCTCCTACAAACAAGAAATGATAGATAAAACCCATGTACAAGGAAAGAGAACTTCTAGGAATAACTCATTCATCTTCTCTCATAGTGGCCCTAATTTTCAGGCCCCACACTGCACACAGAAACATGAGAAATTGAAAGGGCA
This sequence comes from Theobroma cacao, assembly GCF_000208745.1. NCBI lineage: Eukaryota > Viridiplantae > Streptophyta > Magnoliopsida > Malvales > Malvaceae > Theobroma > Theobroma cacao. The sequence continues at coordinate 30,257,085 of NC_030853.1, forward strand.
GAAATTCAAGGCTGAAGACTATCACAGCAGTATATCTGAAAAGTTTAGTTGCTTTGTAGATAACAAACTAGTATATACTCTTACCAACCACTATCACTTAGAGAGAGAGAGAGAGAGAGAGTTAAAAGATCTGAAGAGATGCAGAACATAAAAAGTGGGAGCTCAGAGATTAAAGACCTCTTTGGGCAGCAAATTTCATCCACATGTCAAATGTAGTCTGTCGTAGTTTTACTCCAGCCTTAATAAATTTTTTTGAGTACTTAGAGATCAACTCCCAATTATTTGTATTGTAACAAATGCTGCAAATGTTAAATCCAAAAAAATATTAAACAAACATAGAGAAAGAACGAAATAAATATAAGAATCCTAGCAAACAATTCTTAAGTTTGTAACACAGAAGTTTGGGGCAGTTATGGAATAAAGATTCGATATTGAAGAAAGCTATTCAGGATTCAGGGCAAGCATAACAGATCATCTGCACATATGCTGATATATAACTTGTTCACTCAAAGAACTATCCAACAATGGGAAAACTATATAGGCATACATCACATTTAAACGTCTCAGATTCGAATGTCCATGAGTGTACTAGCCCAGGAAATTGGACAAAGATTAGACTTGAACGGAATTAAATACATTTAAAAGAGAATAGGCTATCATGTCCAGTCAATCATTTCACATTGACTTCAAATTTTATTGGGAAAAGGAAAATAAGTGTTGTTGAGACAGGAATTCTTAGAGCATATAGCAAAGAAAAAGAGAAACATGTGGCTTAACTAAACAACAATTCACCTGAAAAAGATATCTGCAGTGCCAGCTTGTAGCGGTAAGTTATTCCTTTTCAAAAGTTGCATCACCTCCACCATGAGTTTAGCATCATTTCGACCCTTAGCATTCAACTGCACCCCAACATTTAGTTTAATGTACATAAATAAAAGGCCAAATGAACGAAATTGAACAATTTGATAGATGAGTCAACTATACCAATAAATGATGAGCAGATGCAATACTAGGAGTCAATCCATACACATTGTGCTTCCACAAAGCCTTCTTTCCTGCATAAGCATTCAAGCTAAATCATATTCATATGGTTACATTAGATACATTACATGGTAAATTGAAATATTTTAGATGAGCTACAAAGTTCAAAGTTCTACAAACCAAGAATTCAAAACTAGCAGTCAAACTACAGAAAATTGTTCAGGGTCTACAAAAATCTAAAGAGCAGAACAGAAGGCATACCAAAATCAATGGCCCCTACACGAGCACATGCCCTGGTAACTTCTTGGCAGAGATTGCAATTAAAATTGGAATGAATTCGGAGGTTTGACAATCGCTGCAACCAAAACCAGAAAGTACATCTATCCACAACCAACATTTCAGGAAAAAAGAAAACAAACTAACAAAACAAGGCTGCAAAGAAAAGGAACTTACAAATCTTCGAAGATTCTGCAGAACATCAAACAGAAGTTTAATGTCCTCATGATTTTTGCAGTTTTCAATCATTGACCACAGAGAAGCATTTGGAGGCATCGTTCTTTTAACATTTACAGATTGAAGCATGTTATCATAGAGTTCCTTAACAGCCTCTGTATTCGACAACACAAACCAAACATTTTTTTTAAAAAAAAGAAAGCTTTGAAAACAATCTGAAACTAAACTAATATGGAACAAATCAAGTACCGGTTGGATTGCTATTCGCTGTTCCTGCTTCGGTGGAAAAACATGTCCTTGATATAATCGAATAAACCAGATGCTGTGGCATTGGAAAATAACTGCCTCGGCACAACCCTATCAAATTTAACAATCGTAATTTCAAAAAATTAAAAAACAAAAATTCATTTCTCTATTTCTCTCAGTAACCAAACGAGGAATGAACTTAAAAACCGTCTTAAAAAATGAAAATCGGACGGTACCTGAGGAAGCCTCGGTGAGGACATGGCATTGAAGGGAAGAGAGAGGAGATGAGTTGATTCGAGTCAAAGAAGAGAGTAACCGGTGATTAGAATTGAGAAGAATTGTTCGGGAACCTAAACCCCCGGCGAAATTGCGCGCATTCGAAAGTACTTGCATTTTTTTTTTTCGAGTTGGGGATCAAGCGGGAGCTGAGTCAAGTAACAGAGCGGGTTAACTCGGCGGGTTTTAGGGGAGAAAGCTCGTTGGTTTCTTTCAGGAAGGGGCTGATCAGGGTTTTAGGGGAAGGAGGAAGGATGGACTCCCGTGGAGTGGCGGCCCATGGTTCTTCTTAGGACCTCGACCTTGTTTAGTTTTTATTTTGTAATTTCTTTATATTATTATTATGCAAAATGAGAAAAATCCCATCCCATCCCACTCCCAATTTAATTTTATTTATGATATAAAATTTAAAAATTATTCAAAAAGATTTAAATAAATCTTAATTTTTTATTATGTTTTATATTTTTATTTTGAGTTAAATACACTCTTATACATTTTAATATAAAAAAATAAAAAAAATCATGAAAATAAAATTTATAATATAAAAATGAAACAATATTAAGTAACTAAAAAAAGAAAAAAGATGAACCAAAAATTAAAAAAAAAGAAAAGAAAAGGGAGTATTATACTTTCCATTTATTTTGCATAATCTCTGTCACAATAAGGGAAACTTGAAACCTTAGCAGCAAAGTAATCAAGAACTCAAACTTCAATTAACCTTGCACATTCATCTTTCAAGAATACACAACTGTATTTTTATCCCAAAGTTAAAATATGCTTAAACAAGAAAATCTTCCTATCCGACTGACAATTAGGATGATGCCAGTGACTAAGAACTCCATCCCCTTATTGGCTCGGTAACTGCTGCATTAGACAGATAGTTCTGTTTTCGAGATAAGAATGCCATCGCTATCAGCATACAGCCATTCCCCATCATGGATCAAGGTTCCTGCAATGCGAATCAGGACATGCTTGTCACCAACAGCCTTCTTGTTTGATTTCGAGGGATTAGATCCCAGTGCTCGAACCCCTATATCACATGCATTAATCTCATCCACGTCTCTCACACAGCCATTCACAACAATACCAGCCCACCCCATGTTTTGAGCTGACTGTACCAAATTCCCTCCGACCAAAGCACATCTTGTGCTTCCCCCGCCATCTATAACCAACACTCTTCCTTCACCTCTGGTTTCAAGAGGCTGCCTGACCAACACATTGTCCTCAAAAACCTTAAGGGTTACAATGGGTCCTGAGAATGCGCGACACTGGCCATAGATCTTGAAGATTGGTTCTAGAGCACGCAGGCTACCACTCAACAAAAGTGCTGCATTTGAATCACAAGCATCAGCAGTGGAAATGGCAGCCATACGTCTTCCTGCAGGGACAGCTATCCAACAGTAATCAAGATTTCTGGCCATAAATGAAAGTCATAAAGATGTCAGCATAAATAAGAACTGCACAAGAAGTAACTCATCTAGATTTTTCTGCACTTATATTTTCATTAAACACATATTTCATAGCATTTTCAGTTTGTTTGCAGGCTAAAACAAACATAAAAAATGCAGGCTGATAAGAATCATAAATGCTACATAGATTACCTACATAAGAATTCCTTTAAATTCTTTTACCATGCTGTGACTAAGCAATTGCAAAACTAAACTACTAAAGGGCCTAGAATGGTATCAATTCACCAGGCATAGTTTCACCGATCAACCAATGTTCCAATCTACCATTATGGAAAAGTTGCGACATATAAGTTATAATGGCTCAAAATTCAAAAAAACCAAGAATGGTTAAGTCCTAATTTGCATACTCTGTCCTAGATACAGTAATTTGCAACCTCCATGATCAACATTACTAGAACGGAAGACAAGCTGCAAAGACATTACACACCCGTGCGCAAATCTTCAAGCAAAAACAAAATTACTTTAATTAATGAGGTATAGTATATCATCAAGATTTTATGAGTTTCAGTAATCAGAAACCCAGGTTTCCAGATAAATCCAGTTTCAGATGCAAGCCTCAAACAAAGTGTACTCCATTATTGAAACCAGTTTGAAAATGTGTTCTGCTCATTTGACCTCTTACTTTCCGGTTCCTCCCTATGCAAGATACCCTTAAGGAGTGCATATACATCTGTTTTACTATATTGTAAGTACAACCCACATGAGGAATTCATTAAAAGTTATCAAATTATCCCAGGATAGCCCTCAAACTAAGCTAATATACAGAGCAAAAACCCAGTACCGGCATGATTGGCATTCGGAGTTCCCGCTTCCGTAGGAAAATATGTCCTTGACATCGTCGATTGAACAAGATGCTGTTGCATTGGAAAATTACTGCCTCTCCACATCCCTATGAAATTTAACAATCATCAATTCAGAGGAAAAGAAAATAAATTCATACAAAATCACTAATTTTCTTCTTCCTAGGCGAGGACTAAAGATTTTTCATTTCTCCTTCTTAGCTAATAATCTAAATTATTATTAAAATTAAAATGCAACAAAAAAATCATTTCCCTATGTCTCTCTCAGTAACCAAACAAGGAATTAACTAAAGAACCGTTATAAAAAAAAAAAAAACTAGAAACTTGACGGTACCTGAGGAAGCGTCGGTGTGAAGTTGGCATTGAAGAGAAGAGAGGGGAGATGAGTTGATTTGAGTGAAGGAGGAGAGGAATCGGTGATATGAATTGAGAAGAACTGTTCGGGTTCCTAAAACCATAGCGAGTTTGCCAGCGTTTTGCATTTTTCCTTTTTGTTTGAATTGGGGACCGAGTCAGAGCTGAATCAGGTAACGGAGCAGGTTAAATCGGCGAGTTTTAGAGAGGAAAGCTCGATGTCTCGTTTTATCTTGGCTAGCAATGGTAAAACACGAGCCTTTTCAGGAATTCCGTACCGATCTGTCCAGCACGGGGTGGTCTTTCTTCCGTTTGATAGGCGGGACGAGATGTTATACGGTTGCTCCATCCCCTCCGCCCCGCCCTGCTTATATTATTATTTTTTAATTTTTAAACATATATTTAAAGATGTTTAACTGGTTAAATTTGAATACTTATATTGAATTTGAAAAGTTGAAAATTATTAAAGTTGGATTTATTACTTTATTTCATAAATTCTTTGAAAATTATATTAAATATAGTATATCAAAATTGCATTAGATTTTCTTTTCATTTATAATTATCATCGTTATATATTGTTATTATGTAAAACGATGAGTAAGATTTATAAAAAATATATGTATCTTATTACACTTGATAAAATTATATTTTTAAATTTAATATTTCAAAATTGAAAGCTTAAAATATTTCATTTCCAATTCCACTCTTCTTGAAAGTAGAATTTGTAAAATTCTTGATTTTTTTAACATTTGTTATGTTTTCTTTTAATTCTAATTAAAAAAAATTATTTTTGTTTTTAAGAATTACCAAAAGTTTGATGCTTCTTCTCTTTCATTTAGAGGTTTAAATATGAGAAGGATGCTTGATGTCATAAAAACACTTTTAAATTAGAATCCATATAAACTTGTAAATTATTATCTCATAGAAGAATTTTATAAATTAAAAATAATATGAATATTTAAATTCCCAATCGTACTCTCGTACACAATCGATGTGAATCGTGAGATTCAATTAAGATTCACGATTCTCCTCTCTAAAATCAAGACAATTAGCATCATCAGCAAGTGATAAAGGAAAGAGAAAAAACAAAAAGGGTTCAGCCAAATTATAAGTGTCATTAACATCTTGGCACACTTTCATAGTCTCATAACTGGGGAAAAAGTATTCCCTTTCAGTTGCAGTATACGTAACGTTTACATCAACCGAAAGAACCATTTACAGTTCTTTCTTTTTAACTCCGACACATGGGAGAAAGAATAACCTGACAAAAGTTTAAGAGAAAGACATAACAAACGCTAGAGTCATAGAATCATAATATAATGATTCAGAATCAATCCAACGATGTGAACATCCAATGAAGAATTCCTCTTCCGCTTTATGCTTAGCGTGCAAACCTTAGATGCCTTTTGACCTCACTGTATATGTTCCTCGACCGTGGTCTTGTCATTGAGGGAGAACTGGAGGGGCAATCGTGCGGGTATTATATGATTTACAATGACTACATTTCTGTCCGATTATGTGGAAGTAAACTTCTGTTGTGTCATTGCAGTCGTTACATAGGATCCAAACCTGCATTCGATAGTTAAGTCAATTAAGACCAACAAAACTCAAATGTACAGCAACAGGTTATTAGACATGAACAAGGATCAAAACTAAGCACCTTCTTATACCGGTAGTCCTCAGGCATTACAGTTGCTTCAATCTGAGAACATAGAAGATAATTGTGTTATGAATCAGCTCGAACCAAAAAAAAAAAAAAGGACTTAAATAGAAGAAAGGGTGACAACAACAACCATTTATGGTTTGATGAGCTTAAAATTAACAAAGCATACCTCTTCATCTATCCTCTTCCAGATTCTAGACATATCAATTACTGACTTGGAGCATATGGGACAACAATATCTGAGCCACAACATCATTTAAATTAGGAATGAAATCCAGATTTTTACTTGCGAAAAACTACAACAAAATTAAACTTATACAAACAAAAATTCAGTCACTCACTTGTCACGCTTTATCATCTCATGGTAACATTCACAGTGCATTGTGTGACCACATTTCATCACGGTGGTATCTTTCAACGAATCAAAAAGGTACTAGAGAAACCGAATGATGCACCATTAGCAGATGAGAATACTTCTTGAGACAATTGAAGAAAGTAGAAGACCAACCTCGTAGCATATGGGGCAGTGATGCCGCATTGAGTTCTCCACACACGAATGATTATCTCGCAGAGCAATGGAATAGCAAGACCCTATGCATTTGCAAAATATACTGTTACTGTACAATGAATAAGATGCACCACAGAATAGAACAGATAAGCTGCAAACTTGTTAGGTGTGAAGAAAAGCAAGGGATGGAATTCAAATGTTTATGGGCCCCTTCTCAAACTCACTTAACCACCCAGTTTAAGGAAGTTCTCATGGAAACAGCATAGAGCTAGAGAAAAGTATTAGAAACAAAACATGAAACAGTTTTAATTAAAGAAAACGTATTGGACAAGAACAGAATATGGCTTAAAAATAAGAATGATACTGAAAGAGGATAACAGGGAAAGTCAGAATAGCTCAATACAGCCCAGGGTTCAGAAACTCAAAGTATCGGACAAGACTACATTTGTATTAGACTAACAGGACCAGCCATGAAAAAATAAGTGCAAAAATTGAAGGAGACAACATGGGAAGTCAGAAACATTGCATCATCAATTCAATTACAGTGACCTTCACCCACCCACCCACCCACCAGTAACAACTTAACTCATTTTTACCTATCATGTATCACATTATTAATGCTCCACTAATACAGGGCATAGACATAATATCAGCATTCAAGATGAAAATTCTGTTGAATAGACTTCAATTTCCAAAAGATGGAAACTTATTGTCAACAATTCAAAATTTAACATGTAAGCATCATAGCCAACTGATGTTTAAAAGGAAACAAAATGAGCTTTGGGTTTTGGAGGAGAGGGAAAGATTAGATCGGTGCTTGGTGGGAGCATGACTGTTTCGCGCTGTAGGTGACTTTGAGAAGATAGAAGTAAATCAATTATCCCCCACCGACCTTTTGGCACACAGGCCACCTCAAATAGCACCATAAAGTAAGAAAGGGGAATGAATCTGAGAACTTTGAACTAAGCATAACACAAATAAAATAAAATAAGGGGACAAATCTGAAATGAAAGATGGTAAGTACATACCACACTTCTTGCAGTGAAAAAAGTTCTCTCTGCCACCAACTCTGTTTCCAAAAATATTCTATTAGGTCCCATCGATCACATTGGAATAATCAAGAGAAGAATCATACTTAAACTTGGCCCCTAACCTGCAGATCCCACAATCATGACAATGAAACTGCCCTTTCTCGGTCTGCATAGTACAGAAACACAAGTTAAACATCAAGGAAACGCAAGAAACAGTAGAAAGAGCGAGCAAGGATCAAACATCTATCGATTCTCTACATCTCAACATAATGATTTACAAATCAACAGCTGTAATGAACTAAACTTTATCAGTTATTCCAAGCTTTTCTTTGTATCGCTAGCTAAATCTTCGCAAGTGTATGCTTACATCATCATCAAAGAACTTGCAAATTTCACAGAAATATTCTCCCATATTGACGCCACAATTTGAACAAAGTTTAGCAACCTAGAAAAACATAAAACAAAACCAAATTTGAGTACATGAAAGAAAACAAGAAAAAAAAAAGTTTATTTGTATCTAGAAAGTTGCAAATCTGGAAACACACATACCGGCTGCTCTGTGTCACAAACGGAGCAAATAACCTTAAAAAAAGAAAAAATTAAAAGAAAATAAAACATATAATTAATATTATTAAGTCAGGAAAAAATTAACACTAAAATAAAAGAGCAGGATTTTTAATGTCATACTTGTTTCACATCTTGTCGAACAAGGTCGTGCCTGTCAAAGGGGTTCCGTAACATGCTCTGGAGAAGCCATAAGTAAACCCAAAACAACAATACCCAGATCAAGAAACTGCATATGGAGTCAAAATAAATGGAAACATATTAAAGTAAAAACAGGGGAATGCAAAAAAAAAAAAAATACCGCAGCCTCGTTATGGCAATGGCGACAAGAGAAAACCTCGTTGCAACAAGGAGCTCGAATCTCACATCGCCTCCGATAATGTTGGCACCTTAAAAAAACAAAAAAAAACCCAACAAATCATAGGTGGAAAAGTAGCCCAAGATGAATTAGGAAAGGAAGATGAAAAAAAAGAAGAAAGAAGAGATACCCATAACCCATCTTCCCAAAATGAAGGCGTTCATTGGCTGAAGAGGCTTCCATCTCCATGAGTATTCGAAAAAAAAAAAACCCCTTTTTTTGGGTTTTTTTTTTAGGGGCTTTTCCAGAGAAATCCCTGAAAGAGGAGTAGTTTCCTGATTTGGGAAAATGGGGTTAGTTTTGGTGGTTTGTCGTTATCCTCAAAGAGGGAGTACTGATGACGAGAAATGAAGGTTCCCCGCGTTCAAGAAAAGCCATTGCTTTATATATATTATTTGTTACAAAAATATTAGAAAGTAATGATATTAAATTGGGGGGCCACAGAGAGAGAGAGAGAGAGAGGATAAGGTAGCTGGTCGAGTGTGGTGACTTTGAGCAAAAGGGTCCAGGCGCCGCAATGTCAGCGAATCATGTTTCAGTCTGTAAACTACCGTTTTTTTGGCAATTTAACAAACACGTGCAAGACACATAAATGATTTCATTCCACTCCCCCAACTTGACCTTGAAGGTGAAATTGGTGGTAATAGCAGTAAATCAATGTTTAATGAATGAACTTACTTTAAGAGGAAAAGCATTGAGTGGATAATGTTCTCAATTTTTTACAAAAAATGATGTCAAGAATTGTTGGTTACCTTTTCAATAATGTTCACATCTCTAACCTAAAACTTGTTCATGGCTGGTAGAGCACATGGAGCCACAACAATAATTAACTTGAAAACATGGCCTGCTGAGAACAATGTCGCCTATGATAGATCAAAGAAGGAATAAAGACAGACATTTATTGCTTTTGGATAGGGTTGTTTTTCAAACTCAATCTGATCAACAGAAATTTGTTAATGGCTTTGGATTCCCAGGGGCAACAATGAGTCTGCCCGTGTTCTTGCCTACCACGCAACTTGCTTCCTAACCTTAGGTATCAATCAAAACCCACACCTTTTTTCCACACGAATTCTTAACACTTTCAATCAAAATCCATTTCTTACATGATAATCCATTGTCATAAACAGCTATGATGCCAAATGTGTAGTTTTAAATATACCCAAGATAATAATTTTCAATGAAATATAAAATTCATTATCCTGGTGGATAATTTGGATAATGGAAGATCAGATCTGGAGGTGTCCTTGTCAAGAGTTCCTTTCTTGTACATTTTTCCAACTTGTACATGAACTACTTTTGTGCGTCAAACTCTTTAAAATAAAAAGAAAAAAAAAGCTAAGTTCTAGAGTTCTGTGCATAGTTTGCTGTGCCAGGTGAATTGGATCCTGAACGAATTGAGATGCATACAAAGCTCAACTTGCACTTCTCTTAATATTCCTTTGTATCAAACTAAAAGTAAATTGTCTTACATGGGTTGCATGGAAGAGAAAGTTTACCACAAGTTGCAGCAAATACAACTGATAATAGCCAGTATGATTTTCAATCATTGTCTGTATGTGAGACTTTTACAGTTTCTGAATGCATTAATTGAGATGGAATTCATCTTAAAGAGTTAAATTCTTGTTGCTTATGTGCCGGTCAAGCAAAATTTTATCAGTATTAGCTGTAGAATCTGTCTGTGGATGTTATGATATTGCATTGAAGAGTATGTTTAAGAGAAATGCAAACATTTTTCAAGCAAGTTTCATTCCCTTCAATGCTCGTGTGAGTGTGAGGCAATGGAGATAAAGGGTCTGCAAGTTGGTTTTGGTTGGACCCTTTTGCCTTTGGTCAAGAAAAGCAACCAAAGTCTAGGTTCAGACTTAAGGGTATTTGGGACTTGGGGTGAGTAACACACCAGATACTTTTAGTACTTTTCTTTGTTTTCTTTTACCTTTACAAGATTAAGTGGCTTGAATTATCAGGATAAGATCATAACTCAGTTTGCTGATTCTCCTTGTGCCTTGAAATGAAACTTACTCTTCTGTATGAAATACTTTCATGTGCATACATTATTACTCTCAATGGCAAAGATCAAGGTTGGCAAAAGAACTTGTCAGGTTTTTTATTCCAAGCCGCAGGCTGCCTGTCTTTAGCAAAAAGCAGCGGATGAAAACCAGATTACAGGGATCCCAATCAGTACTTATGTAACATACTAGGTTGTTATAATTAGTTCCAACCATGTCACACATTGTTTTATGATAATCTCAACCCTTTGAAATTTACATGTAAAGCAAGTAATAAAATTGGAAAATCTTGAATATGCGTGTCGCAAATGGTATAAATTTAAGCTAATATGGATTCCCCATTGCCAGCATGAAACCTTTCTGGACTGCTGTTTTGCAATTCTAAAAATACACTTTCTTCTATAAATGATTTGCCAAAGAGGCCAACCTCAGCCTCAGAAAATCAACAGAAAAAACCGTTTGTTATTAGGGAAAAACTGTAGGCACCAAATTACACCCATGCAAAAGCTATGTATCCAACCCAAACTAGAACATACAGAACCAACAAACAAGATTTTTTCCCATTTGCAACTCTCTCTCTTCCAGATTAAAAGGGGGCAGGGAATTCCTCCTCTCTGCACTAGTCAGAATCTGCAGAAATGGGTTGTGGTGAATCCAAGCACGTAGCAACCGGAAACACCATTAGCCGGAAGAATTCAAGAGCTGAGTCCAAGAGGGGCAAAACCTCGGAAACCATTGCAGAAACAAGCAAACAGGGTAGCAGCACAAGCTCAATATTGGTGCAAGAGGAAGGCAAGAATGTCAATCAGGACTCTTTTAATTCCAGGGCTGTGGCTGATGAGGGGAAGGACATAATTGAGAGCACAGAATTGAAGAAAGAAGAGAATGTAGAGACAGATAAGGAGAAGAAAAGTGGGGTTGTGGGAGAGAATGAGGAACCTATTCAGGGAATTGCTTTGGAGGGAATGTCTGGAAGGTCGGAGTATTACTCTCCACGAGAAGAGGCTGGGCAAGAGAGCTTGTTCAATGAGAATGTGAATCTGGCTGAAGAGACAAAAGAAAAAGCTGTAGACGAAAAAGAATCGGCTCAAGAGACAAAAATACAAGCCAGAGAAGAAATTGTGGAGGATAAAAAATTGGCTGAAGAGACCAAAGAAGAAACAGTGCAGGAAATAATACTTGCTGAAGAGACAAAAGAAGAAGCTAAAGAAGATATCGTGGAGGGTAAAAACCTGGCTGAAGATGCAAAAGAACAAACTGTGGAGGGTGAAAAACTGGCTGAAAAGAAAACAGAAGAAACTGCAAATGGTGTGTGACACTAACCATGGATGGCAGTTTCTTGTTAATGATGCATGATTCTTATTCATTCCATAATTTGATTTCTTAATGTACGTTCAGGAGAACGTGAAGCTGTGAAGGAAGAGAACTTGGTAAAAGAAACAGAAACAGCAGAAACTACTGAACCTGAAGCTTCAACCCCAGTTGAGAAAGAGGTATTAAATATCAAAACCATTTTGGGTCCTAATTAAATTATGACAAGTTTATTTGAATGCAGAAAGGAATTTGGAAGTACTCAAAAAGTTTTTTCTTTGGTGCAGGAAGAAACAGCAGTTGCTGCACCAGCCGAGGATTTGAAGACAGAGTGAAACCTTTGAAGCTGTTTTATCTGGGTTTATCAGACTCTTTGTACACTTCAATTTCATGTATTAATACCATACTCCTCCTCAAAACCCTGATCAAAGAAACATGTAAAAGTGTTAAGAATTTAACATGGAACTCAAAAAGTTTGTCTAAATATGTGTTTCTTTATGGAATATTGTGGCTTGCATTGATATTCTGAGATTGGTCATTGATCTCTCATCCCGACTTTTTCTGGCAATGGGGACAATTATTTGGAACTAAAAATGCTTTAAGCTATGAAAACTATGATGATCTCCGAATCACAGAGTCGCATATTGGTCATCTTGGGGCAGTTTATTGCCATAACTAATAAAGTCTGTGTTTCCCTACCTACCAATTAAGATGGAAATGGAATGAAACTGTATTCATTTGATCAGTCTCCTCTTTGGGTCAAAATCCATAAATCAAGCTTTTACTTGTTTACTGACAATTAAGGATCTGATACTCAACCATAAGGGAGAGAGCTTCGTTCCTGTGATTGGTATTGTTCTAAAGATCATGGTGATTCAGAGGCGAATCGTTCAGCACAATATTGCATGGCACTGTTTCATTCCACTCCGGCTTGGCCCGATTGTTTTCACAGAGCCAGCGCTAGAAAGAGACTCAACAGATTTGAAATTAACAAGTGTTAGAGTTAATGACTATAATTAACAAATTCACAAAATATAAAAATCCAAATTATACAAATTATTGTATAAAAACTAAATTTATTCTTTTTGTAGAGTATAATAACTAAATTGTAGAATATACATAATCCAGGTAGGCCAATTACAAGAGTATAATCTAATTTCAACTCTTAAACTTGATTATATATATCTGAATTAAATTAAAATTTTATTTAAATATTATCTATCTAAATTAAATTCTTTTAATATTAATTTTATCTTATAATTCTATTTAGATAAGACTTAAATACAATATAAATAAATCCTCACTACATATATAAATACACACTCAAATACTCAAATAAACAAACCTAAAACTAACAGACCAACTACAAGAGTATAATTTGATTTAGTCTTTACAATAGTATAATTTGATTTGAACTCTTAAACTTTATTATGTATATTTAAATTAGATTAGATTAAGATTAAAATTTTGTTTAAATATTTTTCAGCTAAATTTAAATTAGATTAGATTAATATTAAATTTTTATTTAAATTAAATTCTTTTAGTATTATTTTTTATTTTATAAATTCTATTTAAACAAGACTTAAATAAATTATAAATAAATTCTGACTTTATTTATAAATATACACTCAAATAAACCTTACCCAACCCTAAATCTTTCTCACTTGATAAACCTAAACCCTAACCTAGTTCTTCCTCACTTGTCGAGCGTAAACCTTAACCTAGTCCTTACCCAATGTTTAATCTTCTTGCAAAACTGTTCTCTGCAAAACTTCACTTGTCAAACCTAAACCTTACCCAATGTTTAATTTTCTTTGCAAAACTGTTTCCCATCGAAGGATTCAAAGTATAACAACTCTTCAGAAATACCCACCATGCATGTCAGTCACTTCAAATCTTCAAGACTACCCAGCATTGGTATTACACCCTTTTACTGTCTCGTACCTCATTGAAACATTTGGCTTTTCCAAAAAATATGCTTTAACCATCTCAAAACATATTAATTTTGAAACTTCAGAAAAACCTGATTCTATCATCGCTTTTTTCAAGAATCAAGGTTTCTCTGAAACCCATATCACTAGAATGGTCAAGACTCATCCATCGTTGCTTGTGTGTAATGCTGAGAAAACCCTTTTGCCTAAGATAGAATTTTTTCGCTCTAAAGGCACTCCATGCTTTGATATTGTAAGAATTTCGGCTGCTTTTCCTACTATTTTTTTCATAAATTTAGATGATATTATTCCTACTTTTAATATTATTAGTATTCTTCTTCAATCTGAAGAGAAAATTGTTCATGCTATCAAGCGTTTTCCTCAATGAATCTTTTATGATGTCAAAACTTATCTTTTACCCAATATTAGTATTTTGAATGATGTTGGAGTGCCACTATCCAATATTATTTCGATGTTAAGGATTCAACCTCAGATATTATTTAAATCTCCATCTAAGTTGAAGGAAATTGGAGACACAATAAAGAACATGGGATTCGATCCTACGGGCAAGCGATATCTTTACGCTCTCTTTGTATATTCTTCCATGACCAAAGCAACATGGGACAAAAAGGTTGATCTTTTCAAGAAGTTGGGCTGGTCCGAGGAAGAGATTTGTAAGGCTTTTCACTTGCAACCCATTTGTATGAAGACCTCTGAGGATAAGATTACGGCAATAATGAGTTTTCTGGTGAACAAAATGGGATTTACCCCTTCAGCTAACCTGTTATTTTGATGTCCAGTTTGGAGAAGAAGATTGTTCCAAGAGGGTTGTTTGGTAAAGATCTGCTGTCGAAAGGTTATATCAAAAACCTTAGTTTAGAATCTTTATTTCTGAGTTCAGATAAAGTATTCCATAACAGATTTGTTAACCGTTACGGGGACAGAGGCTCCTGAACTACAAAAGCTGTACATAGACAAAATGGTTCTTTTCATAGAAGGCAAATATTGAATAGGTTAGGTTATTTTTAGAATGGGAATATTTTGACGGAGTTGTTGAATTGTTTCAAACTTTTTCATTGCAATTAGTTTATTTTGCGGAAGTTAAGCTGAAGGTGAATCAATGTCAATGTTACATCTTTTTTTTTAAAGTTAATTTATGTTCACAAACTTTCCGACATATTTCTATTTGTCTGTGGATTTGAAATACCTTATTTACTTGTTAGATGTGTTTCTTAGATGTGATTCATGAAATTGTGGTTATTTTCAGGAGGTTAAGGTGTAAGAATAGTTGCGACAGCTGTGAATAGTTTCAGGTTTTGTATCCTCAGCATCCAGCTTATGTCACTTTCGTTAATAGCTGTCTCAAGATAAGCCTGGAGCTGTTCCAACTTCCAAGAGGCTGGCGTAGATTATGCTGCCTCTCACCTTTCATCCATTTGATGACCCTAATCATTTTTTCAAAAGATTGCTGCTTTCAGAACTCTCCCTTTACCACCGATGAACCCTTTGGCTAATTCACATTGCCTCCTACATTCTTTATGCTCCTCCAAAAATACCCCTGCCAGTAGGTTAACAGAGGTTTGCTTCCATAAAAATTTAACTGAAATATAAATGAAAAGTAAGAAAAGTTTTCTGCTAATACTTACTGTTATTATTATTTTTACTTTATAATAAGTTCAGAAGAAACTTTGTGAAACAATTCAAAAAAAAAGTAGAAAAAGTGGTGGCAGAGCAGAAGTATTCAAAGGAAGAACCATCGACCGACAACCAAGACAAAAGCTAGCCCCCATAACAATAAGTTTCCAAGGGTTACTAAAAACCCCTTCCATCTCTCTCTAACCATTACCAAAACAATTTACTACCATGTTTTCTCTGCTTCATCACTCCCCAATGAATTTGATTCTGCTCTATGTGCCCCAAAGGAGAAAAATCCCTCGTTTTCTAGGCTGGTATAGTCCGCACTCTGATCATAAAGGGATATATGTGCCTTGGTTTGTCTGTTTTCAATAAATGCCATTAAATGTTCACGGTTAAGAAAGATCAATGATGAGATGAACCACGCATGTCACTAGGTGATTCAGCATGTCTCATTTGACGGAAGGGGAGTTGGACATAAATAGCAAGTTGAGTATAATGCCTTTTTGGGAAAATCTCAATTCAATTAGTACATTCAATGCATATAAAAATATCTTAATTTACTGAATTTTATTTGAACAATAATGACATGCCTCGTCCTCGTCTCCTAGATGTACCTGTGGTTCATTTTTGAACACGAGTAACATAGGAATTGTCCCCCTTTTCATGAGAGCACAGAATTGAAGAAAGAAGAGAATGTAGAGACAGATAAGGAGAAGAAAAGTGGGGTTGCGGAAGAGAACGAGGAACCTATTCAGGGAATTGCATTGGAGGGAATGTCTGGAAGGTCGGAGTATTACTCTCCAAAGAGAAGAGGCTGGGAAAGAGAGCTTGTTCAATGAGAATGTAAACCTGGCTGAAGAGGAAAAAGAAAAAACTGTGGAGGAAAAAGAATTGGCTCAAGAGACAAAAATAGAAGCCAAAGAAGAAATTGTGGAGGATAAAAAATTGGCTGAAGAGACCAAAGAAGAAACAGTGCAGGAAATAATACTTGCTGAAGAGACAAAAGAAGAAGCTAAAGAAGATATCGTGGAGGATAAAATATTTGATGAAGAGACCCAAGAAGAAACTGTGCAGGAAATAATACTTCCTGAAGAGACAAAAAGAAGAAGCTAAAGAAGGTATCTTGGAGGATAAAAACCAGGCTGAAGATGGAAAAGAACAAACTGTTGAGGGTGAAAAACTGGCTGAAGAGAAAACCGAAGAAACTGCAAATGGTCTGTGACACTAACCAAGGATGGCATTTTCTTGTTAATGATGCATGATTCTTATTCAATCACTAATTTGATATCTTAATCTATGTTCAGGAGAACCTGAAGCAGTGAAGGAAGAGAACTTGGTAAAAGAAACAGAAACAGCAGAAACTACTGAAGCTGAAACTCCAACCCCAGTTGAGAAAGAGGTATTAAATATCAAAACCAGTTTGGCTCCTAATTAAATAATTATAAGTTGATTTTACTGCAGAAAGGAACTGGGAGTACTCAAAAGGGTTTATCTTTGGCGCAGGAAGAAAGAGCAGTTGCTGCAACAGCCGAGGATTTGAAGACAGAGTGAAACCTTTGAAGCAATGATTGATTAGTTTACGGTTTCTTAATATATTTTGCAATGCAATCGATCTTCATCAACATATATCGTCTTCTGCTACTGGGGGTTTTATCAGACAGAAACAGTGCTATATATGAACACATATTTGCCCAAGGTAATAAACTTCTGAAGAAATCGGAAATAGGGGTGTCCCATGCATGGGAAGAAATATTTCTTGTGAGAATATTGTATTTATATCAATGGAACTGATTACTTACTAATACTATGCTTTATTTTTCATTCCAATGCCAGGAAATTGTTACACCAAGCTCTCTTTCCACAAAGCCTACTGCTGAAGAATGTGGCTTCTGTTGTTGTTGTTGTTGTTGAAAAATCGGAACTTCGTGTTGTGTTTGCAATTTACCTTTTTATGTTTAGATATTACTATGTTTTGGGTGTATTTCAATGTTGTTCTCGGGAAATGGAAAGAAACTGTTTTCATTTGATCAGTCTCGTTTTGGGGTCAAAACGAGATAAACCATGGTTTTACTTGTTAACTGACAATATAATGAATCTGATATTCAACCATAAGGGAGACTGCTCTCTTGCTTGTGATTGGTATTGTTCTATACATCATAGTCATTGGGAGGAATATTGCATGGCTTTGATCCCGCGATTATAGAATCCATGCAAGATATCCCCTCCATTCAAAGCTACAAAGAGACTTTTAATAAATTTGAAATGTATGACCTCAGACTTTGCCAAAGCCTCTGTTCGCAGATGCATTCGTCATTGTTTCAGCCATGTGTGACCCCAGAAATCTAGATTCAAGGTGACCTGATCCCAAGAACCGGCCCTTGGGTCTAATGGTATTCGTGTAACAGTGGCTGACCCTTGTAAGACTTGAGTTCGATCCAAGTCCCATCTCCTTGAGTTCCTCAACTTAACCAGCAACCAGTATCAACAAGAGTGTTTATTTTTATTTTTTCTCCCTCGTTTAGTGCAGTATCTTGGGTTTGACGATGGAGGACCAAAAACCAGGTTTTTGTTTAGATTGAACCAGAGTTTGTATTAAAGAATCATGCCGTGAGAAAGAAGACGATGTTAAATTGGAATTTAGGTTCATGAAGGTAAAAAATATACAGGTTTTAATAGTTATTTACATGAATTCCTTCCTAACCCCAAACCCACATCAATAACGTTCGTTTTTCAATGGCTTTTTACAAGGCTTCAATGGAAGAATGAAAATTTTGCTACCTGAAGTGGAAATCGATGAACTATGCTACCAGCCCCATCTTCCAGGAGATATCACAACGGTAAATCATGTACTAGATGTAACTCCCCCTTCATTTGACTGACTATTCATTTTCAGATCAACGATGGCTGGATCTCTGGACAAAACAATATTTCCTTTGTGATCCGTTTCGCCATACTCTGCAACACGAGGGTCCATCACGATTCTGCAGGATCTCCATTGTTGGCACATTAAATCAACACCATAATAATTTAAGTGGTCTGCGATGCTGTTCCCAGTCACTGACCTGCAATAGAATGCGAAAGTAGAAAACTTCATGACAGATTTCCAAAGTAATAATTCTAAAGCAGTCATGCCCACTTCTCGTTTAGCAAAAAGAATAATCTATCAATGCCATCATTTTCCCTTTTTCACCAAGAAGATTAGGAAGAACAACACATACATAAAAGATGCCTTCATCTTCCGTTTTCATAAATTTTAAAACAACCAAACTACTAAATCAAATAATTTAATGTTTCATCAAATTAATCAAATATTAAAGTTATTCAAGCAATAGATGAGGTTTCAAGTACTGATAAATTTCCATCACAATCAAAAACCACACATAGAAATAGGCTTACCTACTACAGGCTGGATCTTCACCAGAACCATCACAGACCTTCTCAACTCTATAAACCAGACTTCCCAGTCCAAGGTTATACAGCCACACCTACAAAAAAAAAAATGTACATTAACGAGCTTATCCATGCCATTCTTCGTTTAATCTGGCTGCAGTCTTACATGCATCCAACAGCAGTCCTCTATCCGCCACACCTCTGATACAGAAACTTAGGCACTTTTAAGTGTCGGACAATGGAGCATAAGCATGTCCTTACATTTACATATGTAAAATTGTTTACAGACTTTAAAGCAAAGACCTTTCTTATATTTACATTCAAATAATGCCATAACCATTAGCACCATGACACCTCAAAGGCAAACTAGGACCTTCAATGAAGGAGATTGGCAAAGAGTAGATTAATATACAATTTAAATAACGAAGAATAAGGAACAAGACAACCCTGTTTGGTCATGGAATGGAGAAACAGAGAATAAGTCTATTTCAAGAACCATTATGAACATGCAACAACATTGTGCAGATACTGGCATTCACTTTTAGTGTTATTCAACAGTCAAGACAATAAATGGATGTATATCGGCAACAATCCATGCTTCCTCAACATTAAAAATGATTTTCCACAAAAAGTTACATACCATTAAATATCTCAATGTTCAAGTACTGATGACAATCCAATTAGCAACTCTCAGGCCTAATTTAAGTTATTTGCTTAAAGCCACAACTAAAGTCATCGAGTTTATTTTACCAAACACAGATACTAACCTCTCTAGGAAAGTGATGGTATGTCTTTTGCGGGAAATAGGAATAGTATGGTGGCAGATGAGGCACAATATCATGGTCATTTGTAACTCTAATTGTGTTTGGCACAAGTTTACTGTAATAAGAAGTAAAGGCAGCATTCCCAATACGAGGCTGTCCAAATGTCATAACTTGAACATTTTTGGCTTCATGATTAACCTGGGAATAAAAAATTAACTTTCTCATTACAACTCTGACAGAGTAACCAGGAAAGCTTCCAGAATTTAACCAAGGAAAATCAATTCAAACTCATATAATATTCAAGAAGGTTTCACATTTACCACATGATGAAAAGAACAGCAATAATAAAATATTTCCAGCTGTATCAAGAAAGGCTCAAGATTACCATTAGATCAAGTGCACAAAAGGAAGCCATAGCACCTCCCATTGAATGCCCAGTCACCATGATTTCAAGGTCTCCATAAAATTCTTTTGCTTTTTTAACAGCATGCAGAATTCCAGGGCGTATGGTTGTGTTGTGGTAAGCAGTATAAAATCCATGGTGCACCTGAAATGGTGAAAACAGACTAACGATTAATATCAATCACTCCAGTATAAATTCACAAATTAGAAGAAATTTGTTACGCATACCATAGCATCAGGCATGCCAGGGTAATTTAAATCAAGCTGTTTCCAGAATAAATCTTCAACCCAATTCTGTAAGCTGCAAACAATAAAATCATACAAACAGAAAGCAATTAAATTTATAATAATTAAAAAAAAAACTTAATTTCTGCATTCCTCAAATCTTGCTTATCATTTGTTGTTTTCATGCCATGAACAGCCTGGTTCGATAATGTGACCAACCAGCATAACTAGTGAGAAATCCAGCTTTTTAAAACATTTCTGAACAGAAATTATAAAAGCAATTAAGCATTAAAATATTAGTACCTGTGCTCCTGAGTTCCTCTAAAGGCAATAACAATGGCATTAAGATCCTTTGCCACTCCAACAAACGCCTATTAATTGATGTTCATTTTCATGTCAGTTACAAACAAATGTATTCAAAAGTATAACACCTATACGGGTTAAAATTCCAGTAAATATCTAAAAACACTATGAAAAATGCACCTGTAAACAGTTCTGAATATCAACAACAAGCTCAATAACTTCAAACCCCTGTTTCCATTCAAAGGAGCATTAGGACAACCAATTCAAGTGAAACCTACCCGATCATTGCAGATTAAAGAAAAACTACTAGACAATCACTACCTTAGTCAAACCATCACATCTTTCACATGTCCAAGTAAAAAGTTCCGTCAAATCTGACATGTACACCTACAGGGACAAAAATTGCCTGAGTGACCATATCAACAACAAGGAAATACAAAGCAATGTAAATGAAGCAAACAATAACTCTCATATAACTTCTTAGGCAACAACATTGAACTCATTAGCTCCACTATTCTAAATCAAATAAGCAGGGATCATTTGCATCGATTCCAAGCCTTCTATATCATTTCATTGGCTTCATATGCATTCAATTATAGTAAATCATTACATCACCGCAGCACGAAACAAAATTTCCTTGATAATTATTTAAACTTTTAAACTCAAATTCATTAAAAATAGTAATTAACAACTTTACCGCAGAAGCATATTCTACTAAAATAGTGGCAAGAGTATGATTGTAGACGGCGAAGCTATCCTTGTGCTTGGCCTGTAATTCTACAGTCAATGGGGGAAAAAATTCCTTGTTAAACTAAAATTTTAAAATCTCAAAAGCTACAAAAACCAAACATAACCTTTAAAACAATCAAATAGAAACTAGAAGTACAAGTTCTTGAGCTGAATTTAACATTTCATTGCGTAAAAAGGGAATAATTAAGCATAATTATAATAGGAATACCTAATTTTTTTATTTTTTTAAAAATTGAGAAATTAAAAGAATTGAATTTAAATAATACCTCTCCCACAAGAAGATGCAATTAAACATGTAAAAATCGCTAAAATTAGCCACGTTTTATGTCCCATAATCTGCAATTAAAGAAAAAATTTATTCCGAAACGTAATAAACAACAACAAAAAAAGAAAATTAAAGCAAACTGATCAGAAACGGACCTGGTCAAAACGCGGACTTTGGAGTCCGATTTAGATTGAATCCTAGGTTTCTTTCACGGCGACCGCCGGGCTCCGGCAGGCTTGAACGGTGCCGTTTTGAGGGGGCCAATGATGGAGAAAGGAAGGCGAGGGAAATTTATTTATGATTTTTTAATGGAAAAGAAGAGAGGGGAGAAATAGTGACCAATACGGAGTTTCTACCTCTACGTTTCTTCGGGGTTTTATGTATTTTTAATTACCTGAATTGCCCTTGTTGAACTTTCGTTGGCCGCGTGCTTCTGAAATATTAGGTAGCTGTGGATGGGTAGTTTGGTAATTTGGTACAACTGTAACGTGTAACTGCTCACCGGTGCGAAGTTTGGAATTTTTCAGTGTGGAAATTTGCAGGTTTGAATCAGGTAGGTTGTGTCCACCGTATTCCCTTTCTTTCCGTCTCCTTTTCTTTTGGGGATTTACTTGCTTTCATTTACTTTTCTTATTTTTGCCTGAATTTCTTTCTTTAATTGAGCCAATAACTAATTTTTATTGGTCAATTTAATTTATTCAAACAGCTAATTCAATTTTATTAATACAAATATATTAACTGTGGCTTGTAGTGAGATATAATAAGTCAATCGTTAATTTAAAAGGGAAAAAAACAAAAAAAAGAATCTAAATTTATCTAAATTGACTCATTTATGATGTTTAATTTTATAATATCATTGGTTATCAAATTATAATATATAAATATTTTTTTGACAAATATAATGTAGTTTAAAATCTATATTACACAAAAAAAAACTCACACTTTTTTTATTTATTCTTTTTTATTTATCTTTGTGGAAACATTTTAGTGTATTTTTATTTAATATTTATTGAAATATTTTAATTTTTTTAAGCTTATAATATTATTAAGATTCATAATTTAATTTTATTTACTTTATAATTAATATAAAAAGATGAAATTAAACTAATTGAGTTTGAGTGCACTAAAGTCTTTGAATCCAAACATTTCAATGATTACTGATCAAAGTTATTGTCCACGTGAAGGTGCAATCAGTTTCTAGGTTGATGGAACCCAAAATAAAAGACCCAATTTTGTCAGGCTTCAGTTTGCTTTACATTGGGCTTATGAAAGACGCAATCTCATCTTACACCCTTTCCAGTACTCCCCATCCCTGGGCCTTAAGCCGTAAAACCGAGTTCTATCAGGCTTCAGTTTGCCGTACATTGGGTTGAAAAAATACTCAATCTCAACTTTAACCCTACGAGGTATTATTCGATTTAGTTCACTAATCTCATAATTTTATCTTACAAAAGATACTTTACATATTGAAAAGTGATATGAATATTTAAATATTTAGTATCATTTTAGTATACAATTGATATAAAATTTATAGCTTACCCTGATATTCTTTCTTGACTTCCCACTGAGAGCTTTTTTTTCATGTGAGATTCACATGACTCTCCTTTGCATGGGTGGAGCCATTACCTTTCAAAATTAAAAAAAAAAAATTGCACCATATAAAATTTTTAATATAATCTCTTAATGGATCCCTCAAAATAATTTTTTAAGTAATAATTAATACAAATAAAAAATATAAAAAATATCTCACATGCCTTAATTTTTTTTTGTTTTCTTCATTTAATTTATATTGTTATTTTTTTATACTATTTGCTCATATATTTTAAGTTTTTATAGATTTCTAACTTCAAATTTCTATGAATCATCAATCGTATATTTTTTTTCATTATGTCATATATGGGTTATACTTTCTACTTGCCATATTCTTCTTTTTCTTATTATATGAATTTTATTTTTTATGATTTTAATCTTTAAAAATTAATAAATTATTGTGTAACTCTCAAATATAAGTTATAATGTTGTATTGTTACTTAAAATTTTATTAATGTATTATTTTTTATTAATCCTGCTTATGTAAAAGGAAATTATCTTGAATAAATCTTTTTCATATACTTTATGTTTTATATTTAATTAAAAAAATTATTTTGAATATATAATCATTAAACAATCCTAATTATATAGGAGAAAATTATTAATCCTTTATATCATATTTAACTATTTATATTTTATACATTATAATTTTATATTTAGTATTATAAGTTTAAATAGAAATAAAACAAGAATATTGAAAACTGACTATATTAATTTTTTTTTTAAAGTTTGATTAGAATATAAGTAAGTTAAAAAGAATTAACAATTTTTTTAATATATATATATATATAGTGTTTAAATGATTCTCTTACATTTGAACCATCAAACTTTAATGCTTTAACTCATAAACAAAAACAATGTAAATTAAAATGTCAAAGGCTCAATACTAAAGAAATAGATATTTTTCAATACATAATAATAACTGATGAATTTGAATTCAAAAAATGGAGCATAATTTTTTTAAAAAATTATTATTAAATTTGTTTTCTTGATTTACATGTTATATAAAATTATTTTTTATTATTAATATTTTGATTATTAATTAAAGTCAATGTATTATTTTTAAAAATTTTTAATCTTTATTCCTTTGTTTTTGATCTTTCAACAAAAATTAAACTCCGCTCCTGCTCCTCTGAAAGCATTACACTCAATATCGCCGGCTAACGTCTCTTCCCACCAAGGTCACAAGACAAAAATGAATGTTATTATTATGGAAACATATACAGGATCTTAAATCATATGGCTAGCAGATTCGCAAGCCCCACTTTTACACCTTTAATCTTGGCAATAGTTTTTGCTCAAAAAATCGACGATGGATTACAATATGATAAAATGGATAAAGTATAATATGTGTGATTTAGCTAGCAGTTAAAGTTTCAGCTAGCGTTCAAAGTTGTAGTCTTGTAGAGCTATGTAAGAAATTCATTCCACATAATTACGGAGGAATTTAAACTTTGTTAGTCCCTTTGTTAGTTGTACAAGGTGCGCTTTCTTTGTCTACAAGGAATTTCTTCCAGATTTTGTGTTTTAATCACCTGAATTGCTTTGGTGAATAGTAGTTGACTGGTTGGTGAAGCCATTTTGGATGGGTAGTATGGCAATTTAGAAAAACGGCAACTTTCTAACTTGTAAGGTCACGTCGGCGATGTATTTAGTTCAGAATAGGATTGAATTAGGGGATTGTGTCCAACGTCGTCTCTTGCTCTCTTTCTTTCCTTCTCCTCTCTTCTGTACAATGAAAGCACATATGCACATGGGTGCACATCGTACCATATATTTTACAAGTTGCAGCGAAATGCGTGTATTTTACTAGCTACTATGGTATAAAAGGAAGTAGCTTAAGACAAAGGAATGAAATATTGACGTGTGATATCTTTGCGTTTAAATTTTGTTTTAATTGAATGTTAAATTAAATTATAAATTGGTTACGTTAATTAAAAATGGTTAAAATATAAATAAATTATATTTATTGTTCCTTTTTGACTTTTTATAAGAGAGAGTGTTATAGATTTTTCTTTTGTTTTTTATTGAGGTTAAACTGAGAGTTTTAATCGATTAAATCAAATGTGTATTATTATTAAAGAGAAGATGATCAATATTACTTTTGCGCCTTACACCGCGGCCTGCCAGCGCCATGATCGTATGTTTATACAGTAATAAACTGACTTCTAACCGATACACCAAAATGCCTATATAAACCTTCGAATTGGAAGCCTTTGAAGTTTGAACTCTACCAGCTTTTCCATCTCCTTCCTCCTCTGCTTTATAATTTGCAGATAAAAAGGATCGTTGCTAGAACGAAGGACGAGCCGACCAAGTACCACTCATCAGTATCACTTACTGTGGACGTGACATCTGTCCCTCTGATCCAAGACCCAATCTTCATCTTTATTTGTTACCCTTGCCGTGTCCACGTGAAGCCACCCCATGTTCTAGGGGCAAAAAAGCATATGCTGACCAGACTGACCGACGTCCTGGTTGCAGATGAACAGGTCCATATCACCGGCCAAAAAGGCCCTCGCGAATCCCGCCACAAACAAGACCCCTTCCCCTGTACATGTAAGTGTGTAACGCCTCATGACGTGGAATATTATCAGCTCATTTACAAAAATCCTAGTCCCAGTCACCAAAGCAGAAAACAAGAGCCATCCCATATCAAGTACTCTTCTTATGACCCTAATTGATCAAAATATCTATTAAATCTCTATACTCATACATTTTATTTAATTTAATTTTTATATTTAAAATTTAAATAATTAATTTTTTTAATTTTAAAAATTATTTCAATTTAATCTTTTTTTTTAACAACATTAAATTTTACTGTTAAATGAATTATATCAACATTGATGTGGTATATCAACATTAAATTATTTCAATATTGACGTGGTACATTTTATAACATGACATGCCACATGGTATCGATGTGATAACGTGGTAGCGCCACATGTCATTAATATGATGGTGTGGTAATGTTAATATAGTACTAACATGCCGACGCGTAAACACCACAAGGCAAATTAAAAATTTTTCTAAAAAAAAATTTTTATGCAATGTTATGAGGATTAAATTGAACAAAAATATACAATATAAATACTAAATGAAACAAAATTGAAATGTTGAAAGACTAAATTGAAAAAAAATATTTAAAAAATATAAAATTTTATATAGACGTTAGATCTACTTATAAATAAATCAAATATTTAAATGTAAAAAATTCATAGTGTTAAAAAATATATAAATATTTTCTTATTTGATTATTTCATAGTACAATATGTACATTAATTTATTTTCTTTGCAAAAATTAAGTTTGAATTCTCATTCTATAAAAAAAAATTTTAAAAAAAATTATAACTAAAGTCAAATTTAGATAAGTAACTTACATTATGTTAAAATAAAATAATATAAAAAGATTAAATAAATTTTTTATTTATAATAGTACAAATTTTAAAAATTTATTTGATTTA
This sequence comes from Theobroma cacao, assembly GCF_000208745.1. NCBI lineage: Eukaryota > Viridiplantae > Streptophyta > Magnoliopsida > Malvales > Malvaceae > Theobroma > Theobroma cacao. Next base: position 30,283,827 of record NC_030853.1, read on the forward strand.
GTTTGTAACTTGAATTAAACTCAAATTAGCAAAATGGGTTGATAATACTCGGTTTTGAAAAACAAAAAATATAATTGCCAAAAGTTCTTAAGGTGGAGAGTTCAATTCATAACTCATGATCAAGAATATATTATGGAGAAATGAAATAGATCTTTTATAGCATTAAAAAATAAAAAAAATTCAAAATAACATTATTTATATCAAGAAAATTGATGAGAAAGAAGGCAAAAAAAGATGTGGCATCCTTTGCTAGAGACCCATGTTTAAAGACCAACAAATAAATCTAGTTAATTCCAAAATCCTTTAAAGACTCACGTTTTACAGTAGCCTTTCATTTTATTTCAAAGTCTCTACAGAATTTAAATTTTTTTGTCCAATTTTTAATTTATTTTTCATTGTCAATTTTACTAGAAAAATAAATAAGAAACGATGGTGACAAAAACCATGGCAATGGAGCAAAACAGTGTCCATATAAATGACCAAATTTGGGTTCTCTCTTCCAACAATAACATCTTTCTTTATCTTCTATAAACAACAACGTTATCGTCGAAGAAGAGTTTCAGATCGTAAAAGCACTGCCTCTTTGGCCAGCCTAAGGTATTCCAACAGCCCAATAACAAGCGGCAAGGGTTTTATAACAGTATTAATTAGCTTAATACGGTTTAGGTTTAACGCCGATATGTAACTTTTATCAGTCAATTAAAATTTAAAGGACACTTGGCATTCAATTAGACAAGGAGCACCAGTGGGGCACTACTAGGGGCGAGAGATTCTCATACATTTTGGGTGTAACTAAAAGGAGAAAATCCCAAAATAACCTGATAAAAACTCAAAAAGCCCAAAGTAACCCCAACATTTTATTTTAACTCAGAACTCAATCTCTAAAACAACCAAAACAAATTATATAATACCAACCAGACCAAGCCATTTCCAAAAAGATTTGAAAGCCGAATATCTATACGTCCAAATAATATTAACCATGTCCAAATAATATTAACCATGTCCTGACAACGGTCAACACTTAGACTTGCACAGTTGTACTATGAGATGTGACATGGCGCTGGTCGGCCGCCGTGGTAGTATGGAATCTCCTGCCCGTAGTTAGTGCCCCCAATGGAGATTCCTACCACGTCATGTTTTATCCGAATAATGTAATGGTACAGGTCCCTTTTTTCCAGAGCCTGTGATCATTAATGGCATGCTGGAAAAATTTTCCACATACGGTAATCAGCAAAGAACAAGCACTGCCACGCGCAATACCAACTAGCAGCTCGGATTTAGGTGACTCAGTTGCTGACAAAGATGACATTCGACCCCACCCCACCCACAACACCTGGGCGCAGCCCCGACGGACACCTGGAATTGAAGAGCACCAATGGGGCACTAACTAGGGGCAGGAGATTCCCATACTACCCAACATGCCAACACATATAAACTCTGGGATTGGGGCCTTTGAGCTCAACCTTCCCAACTCTTTCCTCCTTTGTTTCATAATTTCCAGAGAGAAAGGATCGTTGCTACTTTCTAGATCGATGGACGAGCCGACCAAGAACCACTCATCGTCATCAGTTACCGTGGACGTGAACGAGACCCTGGAGTTTAGGTGGAATAAAGTGACACCTTTAGCTTTGCTTCCGCTACTGGCACTCATCACCGGTATCATCATCTACAAATATATCAGAGGCCGTCAAAATGATGCTGAAGTCGCTGAAACCATCGTCCGACCTAATGAAGCGCCTGCCGCCCAGGAATGACATCTGTCCTCTTCCTCTCTGTAAGTTGTTAGTATGAGCTCTTCTATGAAATTCCTATCAACCATTTCTTTAACCTTGTACGTACGTATAGCTTGATTCCAATGTTAGGTTATTACAGCAAGCTTAGGCTAACTAATAACAATCCATGCTTTCTTTAAAAGTAGACCTAATAATTTTGAACACGTCACGTTAACACGACACAAGAAGACACGGGTTAAATAAGTTTTAGGTTTAGTCTTAACGTGTTTCATGTCTGATCGTATCTGACACGTTAAGACACAACGTGTCAGACACGACAAATACGTTTAAACAAGTTTATTTAATCATATTATCGTATTTAAACGTGTATATATAACACATTTATTAACCTATTAAAAATTAATAGTTAAATATTATTTAAACTTTATATAAATAATTTTAAATAATTTTTTTAATAATTTTTTTAATTTTATAAATGTAATAATGTAATTATTACGATTGAAAATTATGAATGATTTTTTATATTATTAGTATTTGACGGTTAGATGTTAATGATGTTTTTTATCATATTATATGATAATGAATTTTATATATGTTATTTATATTAAATTTTATTATATTTGATGTTATTATTATTATTATTATTTTGTTATAATTATTTTTATAATTATAGATTTTAAATTTAAATAATAAAATTATATTTAATTATAAATATTTTTATTTAATCGTGTTAAACGTGTTAATCTTGTTAAATATGTTATTGATAGTGTCGTGTCGTATATTGACACGTTTAATAAACATGTTAATCGTGTCGTATCGTGTTACACGTTTATTAAACGTATACACGTTTTAAATTTAAGACACGAATATTAAATGTGTCGTATTCGTATTTAACCTTAACGTGTTTCGTATTTAATCGTATCTGACACATTTACGATACAAAAACATGAATTGCCAAGTCTATTTACAAGTGTTGTCCTCTAAGTTCACTAATAACAATAGTTAGCACCACAATAGCACCAAGCAAATATAAATGTGTGCTTCTTGCAAAGTTGTTTATTAATGTTGTAAATGTACTAGTAAGTTACAACTTTACCCAAATGTTGTAGATGAATATTGCAAGTGTTTAATTGACTGGGTCTGAGACCTGCTGGTTTTTGTTGTTGATGGTTTGTTGATGTTCTTGATATGGTCGATGCCTCCTGTTGGCTCTGGTTGTGTGCTTTGTGCCTTAGGGTGCAGGTGTTATGAATGAAATTCGGGATGCTCCTGCTTCTTTTGCGGTTTAGACTGATGGAATTTTTTTGTTATTTCTGTTTGAGTGGTAACTGGCAAGAGCTTTGACTCCTAATGATCAGGCTTGGGCTCTTCATTGATGCTGTTTTTGAGTTTTTGCATATTGTCTGATGTAGGGGTTCATCATCTTTTGGGTTGATTTTCTTATTGGAAAAGATTATCACCTTGTCAACTGTTCTATGTGCTTGCAATGAATTCTTCATTATCCAGTTGATTTGATGTTCCTAATTTTTATGGTTTCTTGATGAATTTTGCAATGGAATTTAATCCTAGTTTATAAAATCATCTTTTGCTGTGTTCTAACCAAATAGTGTTATAACTAAATAATTACTCACTATTATGTTTATTTTCATTTCAATGATAGGTTGATACTACTGCAAGCTGGGTTGATCTCTTTTCACCAAGGGAACCATTGAAGAATAAGTCATCGAATTATATCAATGGAACTCTTTCGAGTGAATATTATTATCATTGTTATCCGTGTGTAATCTCAACTTTTTGTTGGCAGTTTGTGTGAGTAGTTATAGAATCATCATCATATACATGATTCCATAGATTTTTAAAATATTCTAGGGATTTTTTCCTTTGATGAAATTCATTGTGTTCTGGGTGTTTTATATTTTGAGTAGATCATGGAGTTCTTAGTAGTAATGGCTTTTATGGAATAAGTTTGTTATAATATTTGACAAGTTTGTATCAGTTAAAATTCTACTACGTAAATATATGTATTGAATCGATAATATATAAGCAAGCAAGTATCGATCTCACAAGGAATTGATCTAAAATTTTACTAAGTACTAAAATTAGAACAAATTAATCTTATCCAAACACTCAAAAATAATTAATTAACTAAAACTAATTAACTAAAATTTAAACCAACAAGAAAAATTAAAATAATAATAACTTGAGAAAATATCAAATCAAACATACCTAGCTAAGATTACAACATCCTTCACACTTTATCTAAATCTTACCTCTCTTCTTTAACTTATTTCAATGGGTTGAATTATTAACCTAGATTCCTAAATTATTTATAAGGGTCTCTTGACTCGTCTTAAAAAAATATATATTTTAACTAAAACACTATATCTCAATATGAATTGAAATTAAAACAGATTCATTAAATTCAAGCTCTAATATGGCTACATATGGCCTATAGGTATATCCTTATCCTATACATAAATCAATTAATATGATCATATGTTATCTCAATTTTAGTCTACACTAAACTCCTTTTTCCAAATTTGTTTAGGTTTCTAAATCAATTTAACAGATGGCTAAGCAATTAAAAGCATTACGAATAAATTGGAATAAACAATTTAAATCCCATTAAAGATAAGTAAGAAACAGATAAAAAATTCAGATTATATGTGAGTTCAATTGTAATTTTAGAAAAATAAAATTAGCTACTCATAATTGCAAAAACAAATAACATTATAATATATTCAACCATTGAGAATAACAAGAAAAATAAAAATCACGGAAGAAAACAAAATAATAATTTTTCACCTTGATCTCCAAGTTTTAGCATCAACTTCTAATTTCTTGAATCTCCCAAAAGTTGTCTCTTCTAATGTTCTTCAAACTATCATATTTATACTAATAATTTAACCTATACTTCCTTAAATTGACCTAGGGTTTAACTGGGCTTAAAAATGTAATGAGAGGCCCAAAAATCAATTGTCAATCTTTACAAATTTTCACTCTCAGCACAATACGTCCAGTTATTTTCCGATGCGATTTTCTCTATCATCAAGTTAGAACTGGGCAAAGTGATCACCTGAGTTGTAGCTCTTTCTCTTAGCTTTCCAATGGTTTAAGAATCGCATCATTTGGAATCCTGTAGCACGAGTTATGGCTAAAACACTGAAGCATATGCAAGCTGACTTTAGGGTCTTTCAACATCTCACTTTCTAAAATTAAGCTCAATTTCTTTTAGTTATTACAAAAAAATATAAAAACTAATAAATAATAATCAAATTAAAAAGAATAACATCAAATTAAAATAACTCACTTAAAAATAAACTAATTATAAAAATAACAAAAAATAAATAAATTACAATTAAAAATTGAGAACTTAATTAATATTTAATAACAAAATTAAAGTAAAATAATTCTATAAAATAGAATTATCAGTTTGAAATCAATTTCGTGTTCTGTTGCTCTTAGTATGGAAGAAGCTTCGGAGGGTAGTGTGGTGGGTGAAACCTTGGAAGTGTTATAAGAACATTAATAGCTTATGACCCAAGAACTGGATTATCAATGTTTTATATTGCAAAATCAACCAAGGCAGCGAGCCACACGGTTCTCTTTATTCTCCTTTCTCCCACAAACCCAGCCTTAAAGATCATTTTTTAAACAAAAAAAAATTGAGTGTGGTAGGTAAGCCTGAAAAAGTTTTCAATTAGGAACGAGCCAATCAAAAAAATCGCTTTCATCTATGTAAAATATCTTAAGTTTTTTTAAAAGATATAATTATATTCAAAATTCTTTTTATTTCTCAAATTTTTATTACAAAATATCTATGGATTTTGATATATTTACTATGGATTTTTTTGGTTATATATAAAATACACCCAAAACACGTTGATATTTTGAGTGCATCATGGAATTCTGAGTAGTATTAGTTTTTAGAGAATAAATTTGTCCCAAAATATAAAGAAAAATTAAAGCAAACTAATCACAAAGGGATCAAGTTAAAATGTGAGTGTCGGAATCCGATTGAATTAGATTGAATCTTAATTTCTTCACGGCTATCATATGACTACATTTGGCTCAAATGGTGTCGTTTTGAGGAGGCCAATGATTGAAAAAAAAGGGCTACTAGTTTTTTTTTTTTTATTTCTTATTTTTCCTTAAAAACTTCTCACGAGCTCTATTAAGCAAGGAAAAATAAAAATGAAAAACAGCATCGAGGAAGTGATAAAAGGTTAAATAAATATCTATATTACATATATAAAGTTCCTAATTAATTTTCATATCATAAGTCAAGTAACATTAACTTAGATAAATAAAATTATATAAAAGCTAAAATAGAGTAACAAAACCAATATAAAACTTGAAGTTTTAATACCTTTTTATATTTTTATTTCACACACATTTAAAAAAAAACTATCCACTTTTATCACCTAACATTTATTTTTCTTGTAAATCATAAATCATAATTTTTTACTTTTCATGCACTAAGTGACTGTGACAAAATCTAATCCTATCTTTCTTCTTTGCTTGTTTTATTCGTTTGGAAATAAGAATTATAAGATTCCTTTAATTGGATATAGAAGTTAACGTGGAAGAAGAAAATAGTACGCAATCAGGTTGACACAAAGATTAAGCACTATCTAACGTCCCCGCCAGGTGCACAGACAGATCTAACGTTAAATGTTAAATTAAATTATAAATTGATTATTCGAAAGTCTTTGACTTTGACTGAAAATTCCCTCCCTGCGTATTTGATGAATTGAATGACCTTTGTTTTTCTTTTATGTGTAGAGCCTGAAACATGTTCTAAGGAGACGTACGTACAAACTAAGTTGATATTGGATTCCATTCATTATATGTAATGTTCCTTCGGTAAGATGAAGGGCATCTGAAAGTAACGCTTCTTAAGTCTAAAGTTCCCCCATAAAAATAAATGCACCCAACTTAATCCTTTCCGAGGAAAGCAATTGCTATTCCATCCAATCAAACATTTTTAAATCTAATTAAATTTAGTAATTAAAAAAATTTTGAGTATTAAAGAGAGAAGAGGGCATATATGATGGATACAAAGGGATGACAATGGGTAGGATACTCATGAATATCCAATCCAATTATGAAGAATTAGAATATCTTATATTCAGATTTAGAATGAATTAGGATAGTAATTTTACTATCCGTATTAAATTTAGGTAACACACTTGCTTACTTGATATCCGAAATCAATTATGTATTATATAGTTTACAATAGATAATTTAAATACATAAAATTTTATTGATGTTAAGAATTGAACTTTTCATTTATAATATATTATTATTAATCAAATTATTAATGACATGTCATTAATATATTTAAATAATAAAATTATTAAATTATTAATTATGTTTCAATAACTATCATATTAAAAAACCAAAGACTTATATTTTTTTATAGATGTTTTACAAAATAATTCTTTATTCCCCCTGTTTTTTGTTTCTTTGCTTCCCAAATAAATACTTTCAACAATGTTATTATAATTTATATCATTTTCTCTTTCAATGTGTTCCTAATAATGATTTGATCATTTTATTTTTCATTCCAATGCCAGGACATTGTTACACCAAGTTTTGGACATCGGTCTGTTTTTACAAAACTTGCTGCTTAAAGAATGACTTCTTTACTTATATCAATAATGATTTGACCTGTATAATAATTTTGGTTTTGATGGTAAAATGGTGGTCAATTATGCCTGTTCCAGGGCAGGGGGCTAACTCTCTGTGATGGATTTGCTGAGATAAAACTGTTCATTTGTTTCCTTCAATAGCTATTTTTTTAAAAAAAATTGTTTCCTTCAATTATCCATTACGCAGTCCTCGTACAACCCTGCTCTTTAATTTTGCCATTTTGCTCTTTTTCTTTATCTCTGAAATAATGGTGTTTCTGTAGCGGATACTAACTTCTTACTTCCACACAAGCAGGGGAATATTATTGGTGGTATTCTGAACATTCTGATGAAGGAGACATTGATTGAAGCAGCAGTTAATCTGCATCGGTCACTTTGTTTTTTCTTCTTTTCTTTATTGTTGATTTCATTAACATTAGCTATAGGGTTTGGAGTTATGCATCCTGTATATTCCAATTTGTTAATAATTCAAATCGAGAAAACTTTTATTGGTTAAAAAAAAAATCTCTCTTTCTTCTTCTTGATGTTATTATTCAATAATCAAAACTCCTTGTCATGCTTTTTTTTAAAAAAAAAAAACTGAAAAGGAGTGCTTATATTCAATAAGGAAGAGGGAAGTCCCTTACAATCTGTCAAAACCTAAAAAAGACTGCGGTGATTCAGCCACTTGACGGAGTATTAACACTGTTCCGTCAAGTGAAGGGGACGAGAGCGCGTACATTTGTCCTAAACATGACAAGACGACAGACCCCAAAATTTCACAGACGACAACAAAAGACCATACGTAAGCAACAGAGTATCTTTACTACGCACCGGATTGGTATCAGAATCATGAGGGCTCCACACAGCACTTCCAGCAAGCTGCTCAACATCATCATTTGTTGACTGGGGCACATGTCGCACTTCACCAAAACAGGACCGTTCCAAGTAAATTTGAGATCTACATGGTGTGCCGTCCATATCTCCAGATCAACTCTGAGGGGCTTTGGATTCATGCAACCATCAGGGACGGCTTAATAAATTTAAAATTTTAAAATAAAATATTTAATAAAATTTTTTTTATTAAAATTAAAAAATTTAATAAATTTTTATTTTTTTAATTTTTTGAGATACAAAAATTTTATATTTTTAAATAATTAATAAAAAATTTTTAATTAAAATTTTTAATTCAAATAAATCAACTATCATATAAAATAAAAGTAATATAATAATATAATATAAATTAAAAATTAAAAAAAATTAATATTAAACAATAGTACTTAATTGTTAAATACTTATTGCAAACAACAAATGAAGATAATAATATAACGGACTTCTCGTGTATTATTTAGAGAAAAATTAAAATTAAAAGAAGAAGAAAAAAAGAGCAAATAAGAAAAGAATAATTCAAAAATAGATATTAGACATTGAAAAATAAATAATTAGTTCTGTATATAAGAAAAAAAATAGTTGTTAGAAATCATTAAATATGTTGATTGAAAATATGAGAAATAAGTAAGAAAAAAATAATTATTGGATATGATTAAATACATATGACCGTTAGTTGATTGGAAATAATATAATATTTTTAAAATTAAAAAATAATAAAAAATTAAAATTTATTAAACATATAATTAAAAAATAAATAATAATATTATTATTTTAATTTTTAAAATTTTATATATTTTTAATATGATAAATTATATTATAAAATTATGAGGCCTTCCCAAATTGGGGCCTAAAACTCTTACTTGGATGGCTTTACCCAAGGGCTGGCCCTGGCAACCACGTACCTAAAGCTGCAAAAAGGCCTACTTCGTTGGCAGCAAGGATCTCAGCTACCTATAAACTCCTTGTTATGTTGCAATTCACCATTTTATTATGGATAAATCATCATTTGATTCAATGGATTGGAACTTGATCTTGAAGCATTATAAATTTTTGTTGAATTTCAATATATTTTGTGTGTATTTTAATTGGAGTACACTAATTTTATTTTTAGAGAATAAATTTATGGAAATTGAGATTTTTGAAAAGTTTGAATTGAGTTTTTTATTACAAGAGTCTAAATTTTCAAGGTGTAATTAAAAAACAAGGTGATTGAGGAGCTTATAAACCCGGTAAAGTATATTTTGTTGATATTACAAAGTATAATAAGATTTTGACATTATTTTCTTTAAATTAATTTTCAATCCTTTTTGTCTAAGTGGTTCAACTCTTTAAATTTTATTTTACCAGCTTGTATTTTCTTAGTAGTTCAAAAAAAGCCTTAAACATTGGATGGGGGGTTTGGGAAACAGGCATAGGGCAGGCTTTGTAATTTTCGGGTTTGCTTCTATTTATAAAAGCGAAGTAATTTTTTTTTACAAATATTCAAAGATAAATATTTATATTGAATAATAATTTTAAAATTAATTATTCTAAATTGTAAACATATATAAAAATAATATCTAAAAATGAGCGTGAATAAAAAAATTAAAAACGAAAAAAAGTACAAAAAATGCATAAAACAGACATACAAAGAAATCCTTGCTCACAGTCCATTTAGTTGCCCAAAAGAAGCCCAACATAAGCAAATTACAAGAGAAGCCCAAAAGCAGTAGGAAGGAACGAAATTTGCCCCGTCGGCATTAAACTTCAACTGTCCCTGCTTCGGTTTCTCCCAGATGATACCTTTTCTTTCAACTGCTTTCTTTTTTCCACCACATTCCACCCCCGGATACAAAAAGGTATTTAAAACCGAGGGATACTCATTAGGCCATTTAGCATTTGCCCAAGAAGCCACTCTAAATTTAACAGTCTCCCAGCATTTTGCCCTGTCCCATGCTTTGCCTTTGAAGATGTTCTCATTACGGCACTTCCAAAGAGTCCACACAACAGCAAAGTACGCCATTCTCCACGATCTTTCATCCGCATTTCCCAAGTGGCAATCATTCCAAGATTCAAAGAACGCTTTAACATTACTCGGAACCGACCACTGGTACCCAAATGAGTCACAACAGCAAGCCCACACCTTCCACATTTCCAGGCAGGAAATAAACAGGTGGTTGCAGGATTCTCTCTCTTTGTAGCATAACACACAGATACTCTGGTTATCTTGCATCAGTCCTCTTTTCAACCAGTTCTTCTTTCACCCCAATTTTCCCATGAAGCAGTTGCCACACAAAAACCTCAAATTCTAAATGGTGCTAAGCCTGCCCAAGACTTTTATCCATATCTTTTCTCTCCTTTCCACAGGAGCCATCAATCGTTGACAAAAGGATTTGCAGTATATATCCCGTTGGTTTCACCTTTCCACATCATCTCATCTTTCAACACTTTACTAATTTGAGTATCTTCTAGGAGATTCCCCAGTTGATCCTATTGACCAATCTCCCAATCAAAAAGGTTCCTTCTCAAGGAGGTATCCCAAATCCACACACTCTCCTTCCATCTTCCATACTCCGCAATACGCTTATTCTTGTTGTTAACCAATGCAAAAATCCTTGGAAAGATTGGACCAAGGTATTGTTTTCGATCCACCCATCTGTCCAAAATCGGATATTTTCACCATTTCCTGCAATGAACCCAAGATTAGATGACACCTGCAAAAAATACTTGTTAGTAAGTGAAAGGGGGCAAATAATATTCTTCCATATTGTAGAGAAGTTTCTATTTACACTCGCATTTGACATAAGACGACTTGGTTTGCTCTTGGTTTTTTCGACAATTACTTCTCTCCACATGCTCTCTCTTTCCTGCCCATAACGCCAGATCCACTTATTTAACAGGGCCTGTTCTTTGTTTCCAAATCAGTAATTCCCATACCCTACATTCTCGGTAGTTACACACCTCCTCCCATTTGAATAATGAATATTTCGTTTTCCATCAGAGTCACCCCACAGAAAGTTTCGCTGGAGCTTCTCCAATCTGTTTCTAAGTGCCAACGGGATTTTAAATAAAGACATATAGAAGGTAGGCAGGCTCACCAACACCGATCTAAGCAAGGAAATTCTGCCCCCAAATGAAAGAATCTTCCTGAGATATCAGCTCCTATCATTAATATTTTTTCCCCTTTCTCTCCAGAAGAAAAGAGAAGAGAAGAAAAGAAACGAAGCCCTCGACCTGAGAAAGAAATGGCGAAATAGTCGAAGCGTCAGGCGTCGTCCGATGACGCGCTATCCAACGGCTCCAATTTATCAGAAGAGGAACGAATCGACGACCAGATCAACGGCGCGGAAGAGCTCAAAGCCGTTGGTCTCTTTGCCGCCGCCCCTGATGAAAACGCCAATGATGTTGATGAGGTGCTTTCACGATTTTGCTCCTTGAACAGTTCCTTTTTTTTTTTTTTTTGGTTTCGAATTTTTGCGATTTTGGTTGTTGGATCTGGCTTTTTGCTTGTTATTTTTAGTATGATTGAAAATTTTAGTTTTTAAACTTTAGAATGAACTTTGCTTCTAGGGTTTTTAATACGTTGATGATAAGCTTAATTTAAATGCTATTGTTACTTAGATTTAGGTTTCTATGATTTTTGAGGTTTTCTTGTGTTCGTGTAGGGTGAGTCTAACGGGGCTGACCCAGAGATTAGTAATCGAGAAAAAGTAAGGCTGAAAGAAAAGCAGAAGATTCAGGAAATATTGGATGCTCAAAATACTTCCATTGATGCCGATACAGTGGGTTTTGCATGGAAAAGGTCGTATTCTGTTAATTTCGAACAAAATTTGGAAATTCTATTAATCTTACATTTTAACTTCTTAATTTCATGAGATTCATGTGATATATAAAACTGAATTACATGAATTTACGATCATGATTTTATAATTATAAGTTACACAAATTCATTTATATACACTTAAAAATATATTAAACTATATCGACTAATTCAATGCAATCTTTGATAGTTAAGATTAGAATTTTCTGGTGATTAAACGAGATGATATTATTAAATCTACTTTGCAATCTTGCGACAGCCAAAAATATATGTGTGATCAATTTGCACATGGATTAATTCTCAAGTTTAAATCACGTAAAAAGTCTAACGTAGCCCCCACTATATTATCATTATTATTATTATTTAAAAAAATAAAATTAATTAATACTAGATTTAATCTTGTGATCAATTGGCTGCCCAGGGAATGTTTTATTCGGTGGATGTTTGATGAATCATTATCTTTTCTTTTAGACAAAAAAGAAACGCGAACTAGATTGCCGACTAGCAAAGGATCATTCCCTTGTCAACTGTTCTATGTGTTTGCAATGAATACTTCATTATCTGGATGTTCCTAATTTTTATGGTTTCTTGATTTATTTAATGCATCTTCCATGTCATTTACCATATACCATTAACTAATTTCATTAGTCAACGGTTTGGGATAAGAACTTATTTGATCTAAAATAAAAATTTAAGAGGACTAAATTGATTTTTAAAACATAATTTTATGACTTTTTTTTTTTTTATTTTGTGTGATCTTCATTTGTGTTTTTTGTATTATTTTTATTGTTTGCAAACTTGCTAGCCCAACATTATTATCTTATTGAATTTTGACTTATTTGGATTATGAAATTATTTGATTATAAACTCGTTTGGTTATAAACCATCATTCCAAATCAAAATAAAATTGAAAATGAACGAAATTAAACTAATTAAAAACTTCAATAAATAAATAAGATTAAATCTGGACAAATATAGTGTCTACATTGCCTATAAGACATAGAATTATTAATAGTTTCATACACAAACTAAATTGACTTGTTTCTAATTTTTATGATTTCTTGATGTATTTTAATTCTAGTTTATAAAATCCATCGGCAGCCTGTCCACATTAACTTTGAGTTTCCCATCCAATGGTCTTTTCATATTGAATTCGAGCGTAACAAAACATTCTTTGTGTAAATATTGCATTTATGTGAAAATGGAAATCGGAACTGGTTACCTACTACTAATCCATATTTTCATTTCCAATGTCCGGAAACTTTTACACCCAGCATGGTCGCCCCATTTTCACAGAGTCCGCTTTATATCAGTGAAGACTGTCTAATGTGGCTTATCTTTGTTGCTGCTGTCTTCGTCTTCGTTGTTATTGTTAAAACATTGTACCTCTTTGTTGTGTTGCAATTTATCGTAGCCCCCTTCAAAGCATCTATCTTTTAGTACCTCAACCAAATCATCTTTTGGTTTTTCCAAAGGCTCTGCCCAAACTATAGCCAAATAGGTTTCTTTTGAGACTCCTAACAACCTTGATTCGGTGGTCACTTTTTTTCAGAACCACAATTTTTCTAAACCCCAGAATAATTGAATGATCAATTTCGACCTTAACTACTGACCTACAATGCTGAACAAGTTTTTTTGCCCAAGATAATTTTTTTTTCTCTCCAAAGGCTTTTCAAGCTCGGATGTTGTTAAAATGACCCCCTCATTTTCTACTATTTTTGTCAGCAGTTTAAAGAAACAAATTATCCTTACGTTTAGCTTCCTCAGTAGGCTTTTTCGAGTCCAAGGAGAAGACTGTTCAAGCTTTGCTCAATTTATAATAATCTACCTTTGCTTTCCATGTAATGATTGTTTCAGAGCAAGTTCAACAATAATATCAGTTCCACTGGTGTGGTGTAATTATTTTATCACCAAATTTATCATCACCATATGGCTCATCTCCATGGATTATTTATTTAGAATACTCAATATAGTATTTGATTCTGCAGAGCTGCAGGCCAGGGAAAGTGTGGAATGCAGCATGATAAAGGAAAAAAAATAATTATTATTATTTAATTTAAAAAAAAAAGAAGAAGAAAAAACCAGTTATCCAGTAGATGGTTGCCATGGAGTGTAGCAATTATATCAGCTGCAATGACAGCTCTGGCAAGTCTCTGCTAGTATACTATGTGTGTGTTTTCAAGTACTGATCAGTACTGTTGTGGGGTTTCTGGAGTTATTAATTTTTGGATTCATGAAATTAATTAATGCACCCAAAGTTTAAAATAAAGTGAGAAATGGGGAAGAGATATGATATGACAAATGGGTACTTATTTTGCATTCAAAAAATAATTAATGAATTTTGGAGGGTAAATGGTACTTATTTACACTGCAATAAAATTTTTATTTTTAAATTTTAAATTATACTTTTTTCTCACAATTAATATTAATATTAAAAATGTAATTTTTGTTAGTGTATGTAATCTTTATAACTTCATTTTATTTACAATACTGTTAAAATTTTATATAATATAAAATTAATTTATAAACAAGACATTAAGATCAAATTAATGTTACCATTTTCCTATCAACATTCTCGAGAGATTTCAACCTTAGCTTTTAGTGGGTTGTTGGCATAAATTTAAGGAATGTGCCCAATTTCTCATATGAATTATTTTAAGATTTGAATTTACAATTTCGAGTCATGTTACTTGTCTTGATATTTGTATCTTTTAAATATTTATATATATATATGAATGCGCACATGTAGTAATTGAATAAATTCAGATGTATGTACGAGTGTATCAATTCATTGATAAATCAAGTAATTCATAAATGAAATATTACAATCAAATCACATCGAGTAGGAAAGAAAATGTCCAAACAAAAACGATGAGACAAATGGTATGTCTCCAATTTTTATCAAAGAATCTTCTCCCTGTTGACTACTTGACTTAACTAAAACAAATAAGTCAGCAGTCTACCACTTTCTTCAGCTTTAGTCCTTTTGAAGTCTTTGCCCAATTTCTCATATGAATTATTTTAAGAATTGAGCTTCAAATTTTGAGTCGAGCTATTTTTATCTTAAATATTTATAATCCCTAACATAAACATGTAATTATAGGATAAATTTAGGTGTATGAACTTATTAATTTTTTTATATATCATTTAATATATAAAAGAGATATTACAATCAAATCAATGTAATACGTTTATATTATATATATGGTATAAGATATTTATTTACCTTTTATCAATTCCTTAGTTTAACTTTTCTATATTAATTATAAGTAAATAAAATTACATTATAAATCTTAATAACACTAATTATCCTAGTGCTTGGCCTGCAATCCTACTGTAAATGGAAAAAGAAAATTCCCCGTTATACTAAACTTTAAAAATCTCAAAAGCTACAAATATCAAAGTCAAAGTTTTTAAAATATAAAACACCCAAAACACAATGAAACTCATAAAAAGAAAAATCCTTAAAATATTTTAAAATTTAAAGTTTTAAAAATCCATGAAATTTATTTCATAAATACTCACACAAACTGTCAACAAAGAGTTGAGATTACACACAAATAACAATAATAATGATAATAAAACCCACACGAGAGAACTGCATTGATACAATTCAATGACTTATTCTTTAGTATTTGCCTCTGTGAAAACAGACCAACCAAGCTTGCAGCAGCCTAACCTATCATTGGAATGAAAATAAACATTAGAGTGAGTAATTATTAATTAGTTATAACAATATCTTATTAGAACACAGCAGAAGAGGATTTTATAAACTAGTATTAAAATAAGATCCCATTGCAAAAAACATCAAGAAATCATAAAAAAATAGGAAACATCAAATCAACCAGATAATGAAGAATTAATAGCAAACACATAGAACAGTTGACAAGGGAATAATCCTTTCCAATCAGAAAATCAACCCAAAAGATGATGAACCCCTGCATCAGACAATATGCAAAAATTCAAAAACACCATCAATGAAGAGCCCAAGCCTGATCATTAGGCGTCAAGGCTCTTGCCAGTTGCCGCTCAAACAGAAAAAACACAAAAATTCCATCAGTCTAAACTGCAAAAGGAGCAGGAGCATCCCGAATTAATTTCATTCGTACGTAGTCCCTGCACCCCAAGGCAAAGCACACGACCAGAGCCAACAGGAGGCATCCACCATATCAAGAACATAACCAAACTATCAGCAACAAAAACCAGCAGGTCTCAGACCCAGTCAATTGAACACAGGCAACATTCATCTACAACATTTGGGTAAAGTTTTAACTTACAATTACATTTACAACATTAATAAACAATTTTGCAGGAAGCACACACGGATATTTGCTTGGTGCAATTGTGGTGCTAACGATTGTTATTAGTGAACCTAGAGGACAACACTTCTAAAGAAAGCATGGAGTTTGTGGTTTGGACAACACGTAATACTAGTGTTTTTTTTATATATAAAAGGATTGCTTAGGAAAGTACCATTGTAATTACGAAATTACTTACCAAAGTAACTTTCTAAAAAATAATTTATTTTATATTTTTTGTGTTAAATATCACCAAAGTGATCCATGAGTGGAGGCATGTTTTATTGTTTAGCTATAAAGTTTTTAATTTTCTTTTCGCTGTATATTTTGAACATGTCATCCATAGCCAAACCCATCAATAGAGTCCTATTGTTTTAATTGGAGGGTTTGTGGATTATAAGGGGCATTTCGACCAATATAATTTGTCCGCATCCTGCTGATGTTTTGAGTCATGGACATTGCCCTCTTTTTTTATGACTCTATAGATTTTGTTTGCTGCACCTGTCCAAAGTGCAGCAGCAACATTGGGCAGCATGGCTGCCGGGTATGATCTTTTGTTTAACCAGCGGTTGATTTTGGGTTCATATGCTTCTATACCAACGTATAGTGGCCTAAAATTCATTCATTTTTGCAGGGAGAACTACTCCCCGTTAATGATACCTTAAATTTAAAAAAAAAAAAGTTGAGGCATGAGAGTCATATGGATGAAGTAATCATGGAAGAACAAGCGGACAAGGGGAGCTCCCCTGCGGTGCTCTTTTGAAACTGCAGATTAAGCCTAGAGAAGGCCTTTGGAAAGGATTTAGAGTAGACATTTTTGGAGAGCTTAGCTAGTGCTCCTCATCAAAATCACAACGTCGCATATATATCACAGATTTACTAACTTGACATGTATGTGTGTGTGTGTGTGTGAGGAAAGTAGAAAGAGAAAATAGGACACTAACTTGGAGCTCTGTTTCCTCTGTTTTCGATTATCAAGTGTCCTCTTCTGCTGCGTTCTAATCAAATAGTGTTATATATCAATGGAACCTATTACTTACTACTGTGTTTATTTCCATTCCAATGCTAGGTTGTTATAGCAAGCTTGGTTCTGTTATTGCAAAGGAAACTGCTGAATAATAAGTCGTTGAATTGTATCGATGGAACTCTCTAATGTGGTTTTTACTATTATTATTATCATTGTTGTTGGTGTGTAATAACAACTTTTTGTTGACTGCTTTGTTAGTATCCATGGAATTTTATATGTATCCTATGGATTTTTTTTGTTGAATTTCAATGTGCTTTTGGGAGTATTTAACTTTGAGTGCATCATGGAGTTCTTATTAGCATTGGTTCTTAGAGAATAAGTTTGTCCAAATTGAGAAATTTGACACGTTTAAATTGAATTTTGTGAGTAAGGAAGAACAAAAAATTTTAATTAACGTAAAATTTAAAGATGAATGTGTAAATCAAACATATTATTGATGATTTTTTTAAATTAATTTAATTGATTAATTTATTTAATTTGATAATAAGAGATCAAATATCGAGATTAATAATTAAAAAAATTTAAAATATAAACTTTCAACAATACAACCAGAAAAACTATTACATATACATCATATTTTGAAATTGAGTAATCTATTTTCAAATTTTTTTTAACTTTTGTAGATGTTAAAGATTTTCAAATGCAGAATGGCAAATGGTATGTAGTAGCTATTAGAAACATGGTTTTGTGTTGGCATATGTTCAATGTTCATTCATTGATTAAATTTGCATGTTGAAACCAGAAATGGAGGAGATGGTGGGAAAAGGCCAAAGGGTGCATTAGAAAAACTCGTGGCAATAGATTTTGTTTGATAATGACACCAGCCTTCTATGGTAACCGGCTCTCCTGTAGGCAGTGAAATGAATCGCTAGGGATTTGCTTGATAAGAAGTAAGGACACCAACTTCGTGCCCTGGTAACTGGGTGTTGCCGGTTTCCCAACAGACTCTGCCGGTAGACAACCAAGCATGTAAATTTGGTTCACACCAACCATGGCTAGAGTTGGTGTACACCATGGGTTGTGTCCCACCTTGTTCTCTTTTCATTTATCCATCAAGAGTAATACACGCTTTGAACACGCTTTGTTTTTCATAGAATGGAACGAAGAAGAATAAAAATATTTGGTAACCATGCAAATTTATCAATGGAGTTGGTGGATGGGGTTGTTATTGTAAATTTCGTCTCACCAACCTCTCAACACTCCTTCGTGATCAAGTGTCGAAGTCTATATAAGGGGAGGAGAGGGGGTGTTCCTCAGTTCACAGCCAATTTTAAAATTTTAAAATTGAAGACCGTAATGCCGATGATGGAATTCATTCCAATTTAAACTTTGTTAATTGAAGTTCATTGTATTAGATGGCTTTCTTTGTCTACAAGGAATTTTTTCAGATTTTGTGTGTTTTGAATCGCCATGTTGAGTTGTAGTCCGTGAAGCGATTCTGGAAAATTTAAGCGTTTTGGGGATGGGGAGAATCTGCCACGACAAAACTTAAGGTGATTTGACAAACACTTTGGTCTAGAATCGGCCACGGCAACTTGCAACCTCACGTCGGAGAAACACAAGGGTTAGGTGGATTCGGTCCGACGGGGACGAAGTCTCTTGCTTTCCCTCTCCTCTTTCCTGTATGGTAATGTTTTTACGTAAAATGGTCAAATCTGGTGTGAACGCCAAATGATGTTGTGGAAGAATCCCACCAGGACTGCTTTCGGAAACTTACGTGAATTATTTGTTGGAAAAGGGTCCTTGAGTGGATGAAAAGTAAATTCGTTTGAAATGTCAACCTTGTCATGCTTTGAGCTCTTAATGGCTTTTTGTTTAATATATATATATATATATATATATATATAATAATTATNGATAGTATAAAAGGATTAGATGGATGAATTCAATCTTAATTTTTATTCAATTTAATTTGCCTCTAAATCTAAATATATATAATATAAATAAATATTATTTACTTATTTTTTCCTATTAAATTTTCATAACTGATGTCATTCCCTTAAAAAATAAATAAAATTTAAATAATAAATCTGCATCGAACATGAGTCGTTTACTAATATGGTATAAAAGGAAGAAATAAAAGACGATGAATGAAATATTGACATGTGATATCTTTGAGTCTAAATTTTATTTTAATTGAATGTTAAATTAAATTATAAATTGTTTATGTTAATTAAAATGGTTCAAATATAAACAAATTAGGCTTAGTGTTCCTTTTGTTTATCAGAGAAGGAGCTATATATTTTTTCTTTTTTTTTTTCGAGTTAAACGGAGAGTTTTAATTTACTAAATCAAATGTAAATTCTTATTAAAGAAAAGATGATCAATATTACTGTTGCGCTTTTCACTGTGCCCAGTAGCACCATATCATCTATTATTCTCATCTATGCCCCAAATGACACGTTTGATTTGGAGAATGGCTATTGCGGTGAGAATCGCACGTATGGTTTTGAGGCCGGAATGGCTAACTCGGTTACAGTCGCACGTGTGATTTTGAAGCCGAATCATTCACCTTGTCCCTTTCACTTTTTTTATTGTTTTTGGTTGCATTTTATTATTTATTCCCCAAAAAGTCCTTAACCACGCCCCCTCTCTCCCATTATTAGTCATTCCATGACTAATGAAATAGGGCAAAAATGACAAAAATACTTATTTGTTCAAAATGATTAAACTCATGATAAAATCCCTTTATAACAGCAATAATGACAACCCAACCTGTTTTTCTCATTTCTTCCTTCTCTTTCTTTCTCAGACCTTTTCTCTCTCAGACCTTTATACATAGGCATCCCCTTTCCTCCCTTGCTTCATAGTTGCAAAGAGGGAAAGCATCGTTGCTAGGACGATGGACAAGCCCATTAAGAACGACTCATCGTCATCAATCTGTGGACGTGAGGGAGACCCTGGAGTATAAGTGGAAAAAAGTGACACCTTTAGCTTTGCTTGTGCTTCTGGCACTCATCACCGGTATCATCATCTACAAATGTATCAGAGTCCGTCGAAATGATGCTGAAGTCGTCGAAGTCCCAGGTGATGTAGAGCTTGCCATCCAGGAATGACATTCTTTGTAAGTTGTTACTCTGAGCTCTTTGATGACATTGCTGTCACCCATGTCTTTTACTTTGCACGTAGAGCTTGCTGCCTGAGGCCTTTCAATTTGTTGCCATCCTTTTTTTTTCCTTGAAAAGCATTAAATTTGGTCTCATTTCTCATAAGGAATTATACAAAAACTACCCCTAATGGTTGTGGAATAGCCATCCATGTTCTGTGGAAAAAAAGTATCTGCTTCCATGACTGAGGGATGTCCTGGTTGCAAGGACCATGTTACTGACCAAAAACTTCCTCATGAAGCCCACCACAAGACTCCCTCCCCCTGTAGATGTAATATGTAATGCCTCATAACAACATGGAAAGCTATCAGCTCATTTACAAAAATCCTAGTCCCAGGCATCTGGGAGTAAACAAGAGCCGTCCCATATCACTTACTCTCCCTTGAACCTAATTTGTTGCCAACTTAACCTAAATATATTCCGCAGGACAAAGACATATGTAGTAATTTTTTTTTTTGAAAGGTGAGTTTTTTAACCTCAGAATCGGAATGCCATGTGAAGTCTCCCACCTAGTTGGCCAAAGACTCTCATCGCATCACAACCGATCTGGGAAAGGCCTGTACAAAACTCTCAGAATTACCACTTACTTGGACTAGTGGCTGATCAAAAGAAACAACAAAACTCACAGATGCTCTGACCAAAAGGATCGCACATGCCTATAGAGAATGTAGAGCACAAGACCAATCATACAAAAACCAACTTTGACTAAAGGACCTATCGTAATTGCCTAAGCTTCACAAGAGCATGAATAAAAGTTAAGAGCAACCAAAAACCAGTTTGAGTACACCGAAGCCAACCCAGCCACGCAACCATTAGGAATCCCAGGCCATCCTTTGAGACACCACACAAGATCTCCCAACTCCTCAACCGTCATCAGGTATACCATCCTTGGCGTCCTGTAAGAAAAAAACCGTAGACCAAGGAACACGTGAGGAGCAGCAGCGTGGAACACCCGCCCTTGGCAACGAAACCATCTATGACAGAAGAGGGAGACATGTAGTTATATACGTATCTCTATGTATGTATACATGTATGTAGTTTCAAAAAAACACAAAGTTTGATATCTTTCTTGATTATCTTATTGATTCAAACTGTTTCTCTAAGCTCAGCTTGCTTTTCCTTTTTTTATAAGCCATAGATAATAATTTCCGTTAAAAGGGAAGGTTACTCAATTTCATAACCTTCCCAAAAGCAAGACAAATTCTGACGCATCTTTCTCACTCCCACTATACAAAAACAAAAGTATCTTCCCCTTACAAAAGTATCCCTATAACATCCCGACAAGCTACACAAATCATAGAAAATCAAGTTTAAGAGTCATCCCAAACCTAGTGGCAGCATTCCAATTAATCACCAAACATGCTTAATCTACATCATCGCTCTGAGCCCTCCATCCATCTCAACCCGAAGCCTAATCCGCTTCTTCGCAGCACTCAATTCTGAACAAGAAAAGTAAACTCACCAAAGATTTTGTCCAATCAGCTCAAAGATCCGCAGCGAAATCACAACCAAAGGATCATCACCAATTTTAGGACTCAGTATGTTTACTGCAGGCAACATAGAGCATCAAGAATTCGGCTCATCAACCTTAAATCCCTTGACCAAAATCCACCATCCATGACACCTCTTCGATTTCATTCCATGCCTTGCCTCTAGTAATTTGTGATTGATTAGTTTATATATATATATATATATATATATATATATATATATATATATATATAT